>NC_079418.1:25996302-26014969 GCF_026213295.1 Gadus chalcogrammus | reverse complement strand
GTATAGGAAAGGGTAGAAGGAGAAATAGGTGTGTCAGAATAGTGTCATAAAGATATGTGTAGCTCTCTAGGTGTTGAATAAAGAGACAGGACACAGAATAAAGAGTCAGTGGATTAGTGTCACAGCAGCCGGGCCGTCGTGCTGAGATTAACCTCCTATTAAAGGTCACGCAGATTTACAGCCAGCCAGCCCAGTCCTGAGCCTGAGGAAATATCACACACACACACACACACACACACACACACACACACACACACACACACACACACACACACACACACACACACACACACACGCACAAAAAGACACACAAAACTGTATACACACACACACACATACAAACAAACACACACACACACACACACACACACACACACACACACACACACACACACACACACCTTATTCTCTGACATTTCCTACATCCCACTGTGAATTACAGGCCAGGGAGGAGTAATGCTGTGGTTGTGTTATGTTTACTTTATCATGCGTTAGATTAAATTACATTACGATATATTACTTTGCCTCCCTTGTCTTGACTAGCAATTGTTACTGCTTTGCTACTGCTAATGCTAGAGCTTTTGCTATTGCTACTTTACCTGATCTGAGTGTACCGTCACTATCATGAGCATGGCAAACCTTACCTTAAAGGTGCTGCAGTATAGGTAAGACTCAAGAGTTGTAAAGAGAGCGAAATAGAGAGAGAGAGAGAGAGAGAGAGAGAGAGAGAGAGAGAGAGAGAGAGGAGAGAGAGAGAGAGAGAGAGAGAGAGAGAGAGAGAGAGAGAGAGAGAGAGAGAGAGAGAGAGAGAGAGAGAGAGAGATAAACAACCCAAAAAAAGACTGTACGCCGGGAGAGGTCAGATATTAAAATTATCTCATACATAGGTTTTTGTTCAGTCAACCAGAACAAATATTCTCAATAAGCATTTCATTCACAAAAATCTGACACAAGGCCATGGCATTTCAACCAAGTTAGACAAAAATAATAACTCCTTATTCTTGCCTTTAACTTTAGCTTGGCTTACCTCATCAGATTTTATTTTGACATTTGACACATACTTGTGAAAATTGCCAGACCCGCTTACTCCACCGTTCGTGGTCACATAGTCACACATTTACATACATTTCAAACCTTTTGATAAATGTTCATGTGCTTTGGGGCTTGTTATATTGTATTGGAAATTTGAATTCCCTTAGCCATGCTTGAGAGCTGTCTAAAAATGTCTCCTAATACCTGGGTTCCCTGTACTACTCTTATACAAAGTTCCAGAACTAGTGTTGGTATGGTGCTTGAACAAACCTGCTTGAACTCACAAGGGAAGTGGCTACGTCACTCTGCCGTGAGTCACTCTTGGATTTAAGAAGAACATTCCTGACGCACTTTACAGCGTCACAGATCTCATTAGAATATTAGTGAATTTATTGAGTTGAGTTGTTAGTTTTCACGCAGAACTCACTCACTGACATTAAGAGAGACACGCGGTTAGTATTATAATCATGGTTACAGAATCACACACTAACACCCACACACCCAGACTTAGACCCACACGCACACACACACGCACACACACACAAACACACACATGCACACACACACAGACACACAAACACAGACACACAGACAGAGAGACAGACACACACACACAAACACACACACCCACACAAACACGCACACACACACACACACACACACACACACACACACACACACACACACACACACACACACACACACACACACACACACACACACAGACAGAGACAGACACACACACACAGAAAGACACACACACAAACACTCACAACCACACACACACACACACACACACACACACACACACACACACACACACACACACACACACACACACACACACACACACACACACACACACACACACACACATAAACATTGGTATGATCAATTATAATGACAAACGATTGTCTAGGATCGATATGACCAACATACTTTCTGTACTCTCCAATTTGTAAAGACATGAATTTGTGGTGATGAATATATCCTGGTATTTATCAGCAAAGAAAGAAAACGAAGAGAACATATGAACTAGAAAATACAAGATAATTAGCTCTTGACTAGTGTGAGTTTGTGTGTGAATGTGTGTGTGTGTGTGCGCGTGCGTGCGTGCGTGCGTCAGTGTGTGTGTGTGCGTGTGTGTGTGTGTGTGCTTACATGTTTAAATTATTCAATTATAACCAACACCATTCCACTCAGTCAAGAGACATTATTACACTTCAACGAAAAACGTGTTTCTATGTGCCACACAGAAACGGAAGGCCACTCATTTTTATCTCTCCCTTACTGTAACATACTTGATTTTGCGCAACAGAAATAAGACTTTCACAGCGAAAGTATAGACTTGCATCATGGTAACCACCTGTCATCAACCTAATGCTTGGATCATTATTATATTCACAGAACTATAGTGCTTCAGCGATGCCTTACCCACAATCACACTGATCAGGAAAGAGAGTGAGGGGAGGCAAGGTGAGGGTGAAAGGGAGAGACAGCAAGTGAAGGAGAGAGAGGGAAATGGATAGAGAGAGACAGATAGAGATAGAGAGAAATAGACGATAGGGGAGAGACGAGTAGAGAGTCCGAGAGCAAAGAAGGAAGGGGAGAGAAGGGGCAAGAGACAGAGAGACGATAGAGAGAAAAAGAAAGCTCGGCAGAGTGAGGTAGAGATCCTAAGAGTGAGGGGAGAAAAAGAGAAATACAAAGACAAAGAATGTTCCCATATGAGAGACACTGTGGGCGGAGAAAGGAATGAGACCATTTTGTATCTGATAGGACAGAGGGTAAAATAACTGAAATGGCATGTAAAGCAATACTTAATGTTATAAAATGCATAGCTCAGGACACAAGGTTCCTTCAGAGGGCGGTTATTCAGCAGAGACTACGAACGTTATCCATATTCCTCATATACTCATGTTGGGTTTATTTGGTCACGTGGTAACTTAGCTGCACACAGAGAAGACAACTGCTGCATAAATGCACACACACACACACACTTTCACTCTCACTAACACACATACACACATACACACACACGCACACAGTGGGAAGCCCTCTTGGTGGGTTTAATTCAAGAGATTAGATTTTATCCTGTTATAGCCCAGCCAATTTCAGCCAATAACCAAACAGATTGCTTGGGAATTGAAGGGTTACAGGCAGCGGTACACAAACACACACACACACACACACGCACGCACGCACGCACGCACGCACGCGCGCGCGCGCGCACGCACGCACGCACGCACGCACACACACACACACACACACACACACACACACACACACACACACACACACACACACACACACACACACACACACACACACACACACACACACACACACACACACACACACACACACACACACACACACACACACACTGTTCCCTTAGAAACAACAGTTTATAGTGCCGTATCCAATAAGCTCTGTATCACTCGCTCTCTCGCTCGCTATTTCTCCCACTTCCTCTCTCTCCATTTCTCATCTCTTCCCTAGCTCTCTCGTTCAGAAAGTAGCAGGCCAACATGTATTTACGCGAGCCAGCTGAAACAAACATGGCCGCCTGGACAAAAATCTCCGTTCTAATTGTGGTCTCAAATGCATGGTTTAACTGATCTACGTAAACACATGGCATGTTGTGGTAGTCAATGCAATCTGGTTGACAATGACCAAAACAAAAGAAAAAATGCTAGTGCAATCTGCAGCCTGAGCATTACTAACAGCGATTCAATAATAACAATTCAAATGTCGTTTCTCAACCCACAATAATGGCTCTCTAAAAGTCCCTCAAATCATGGTGTGTGCGTCCCTGTGAGTGTGTGTGTGTGTGTGTGTGTGTGTGTGTGTGTGTGTGTGTGTGTGTGTGTGTGTGTGTGTGTGTGTGTGTGTGTGCGAGTGCGTGTGTGTGTGTGTGTGTGCCTGTGTGCCTGTGTCTTGCCCTGATTGCTGCGAATGCCCATGCACTTGCCCGATGCCCATGAAATATGGTAGAATATTTATCGAAATGTTATAATAACTCCTTTATCCAGAAGGTTTGGTATTTTAGCATAAGTGGCACAATGACCAGTGGCTGAAACGTGTCGAAATAACTGCACATCCCAAACGCTTTAAAAAATTTAAAAAAATACAGAAACACAAAGGCCACAACACAAATGCAAAAGCCACAACTCAAATGCAAACGCCAAAACACAAATGCAACCACCACAACAAAACTAAGAAAGCCACAACTCAAACGCAAAAGCCACAACACAACGCAAAAGCCACAACACAAATGCAAATGCCAACTAAACAAAGAAGTGTCAATGGATTGACGATGAAACGAGCTAAACATTTTTTGCAGGTGGGCTTCTATGATGTCCTCTCTCAGTATAGAGTACGTGGGGAAAGCCTAAGCCTCATTAAAAAAAAAGGTAATCTGTAAAAAAAAACCTTCGCTTGTGGCAGGCTTTTCGGCATTATTGCCACAAAAACTGCAAACTGGTAGGCAATAATAGTTTGCTGGCAATAATAATCGTTCCGTTACATTGTCAGCGTCTGTTGACACTCACTTCCGCTGTGTTCTGGCTTCTGCAATAATGTTCTGGCGTTTGTGTTTTCTATTAATGTGTGTGTGTTTTTCAAAATTGAAAAGCGTTTAGGACATGCAGTTCGACTCGCCTCGGCAACCGAACCAAAGTGCTGAATATTTTTTGGGAGAAAACCCGAATTCGCCTCAGCTTTTTAATCAGGCGACACAGCACAACAATGCCCCCTAGTGACCCAGCTGTGTGACACTTTTCCTACTGTACGACTGTTTCAGACTGTCACAGTAACTCTGTAATTAAACATAATGTTACATCAGACCAGATTTTTATGTAAAATACAATACCCCGTTTGGCTGAAGAATGAATCGCATCATCGTGTGTGTGTGTGTGTGTGTGCGTGTGTGTGTGCGTGCGTGCGTGCGTGCGTGCGTGCGTGCGTGCGTGCGTGCGTGCGTGCGTGCGTGCGTGCGTGCGTGCGTGCGTGCGTGCGTGTGGTTCAGGGGATAGAAAAAAATCCCATACACTACTGAGGTGACACACTGAGGACACACTGATGTCTACGACTCAGTTGTGCTCTGTGGAAAAGTTAATTCAAATCTCCAATTGTGTCCACGCATTACAAGTACAGCATTTAGATCTGTTTGCCTTATTTATGTGCATTTATGAAACTACAATGATACTGTAATCATAAAATATGTGGATGTTTGACTCCCAGCTGAATTGGTGTTCAAACCAAGGTTCCTTCAGTCAAGGAATACTTGGAAAGTAGTCATCCTTATCGAGAGGCCTTGCCACTATTAATGAGAAGTATTTAAAAAAGAATAGCAAATTCTGTGTTCAGTAGAGGTTACTTTTGGGAAAAGCATGTGCTTCTTGACTAAACAGTAAATAGTAGACAGGCAACATGCTGCAATGCTGTTTTGTACACAAGGTTAACTAATGAACCACAACCGCATAGTCCAATGTCTAGCCATCCCTGGCAGCTGTTTAACGGAGCACAAAAAAACATTAAAATGCAATGTTTAGTCAGGCGATGCAATGGGTTCAGACAGGAAACAATGATGCAACACAAACAGAACAAACATCAAGCCCCACAATTTGGCAGCAGTTCAGGGCAACACAAAAACACCAACAGATCACTGTTTGGTAGTTGCTCAGAGTTCCACAAACATCAACACATCACTATTTGGCAGGAGCTCATTGGTGGACAACTAATGGAACTCGCCAATCATCCATCTGGCAAAAATAGTTGGAACATCCATCAACTTTAGACCAACTTCAAGCTTCCTTCACAGCTGTATGGTTGACTCCCATCTGAAAGGTACTATAAACATCTGCCAAGTAGATAAAAGGTCTTGAGCTCTTGTCATAGGAACATTTTTTCAATGAGACAAACTGCTTTATAAAGATGACTTGCGCAAACAAACAACAACAAGTATACATACGTCCTCAGACTGGCCCTTCCATTCTTACCTAGGGAAAGGGAACAAAAAAGAGAAGATAATTGGTTGAGAAGAGCATTTAGCGTGTAAACTGTAAATGTCAAGCCGCCTTCACCGAGGTTTCACAGTTTATTTAGCTTGAATAGCGTATCAGCCTTCTCTGTGGAAGCTAACATTGAAGGAGCGCTGTGTGTTTGTGTGTGAGGTTTAACGTCATTCTGTATGTATGTGTTTGTGTGTGTGTGTGTGTGTGTGTGTGTGTGTGTGTGTGTGTGTGTGTGTGTGTGTGTGTGTGTGTGTGTGTGTGTGTGTGTGTGTGGACATGTTGTTGCATCTGTTTTTTGTGTGTGTGTAGGTGTGTTTATGTGAGTGTCTGTGTTTGTGTATGTGTGTGTATGACTTGTGTGTGTGTGTGTGCGTGTGCGTGTGCGTGTGCGTGTGCGTGTGCGTGTGTGTGTGTGGACATGTTGTTGCATCTGTTTTTTGTGTGTGTGTAGGTGTGTTTATGTGAGTGTCTGTGTTTGTGTATGTGTGTGTATGACTTGTGTGTACGTGTGTGTGTGTGTGTGTGTGTGTGTGTGTGTGTGTGTGTGTGTGTGTGTGTGTGTGTGCGTGTGTGTGTGTGTGTGTGTGTGTATGTGCGTGCGTGCGTGTGTGGGTGTGTGTGTGTGTTAGTATGCGTCTGTGTGCTAATTTGAGTTATTAGTGGTGATATTTAAGGATCACTACACAAATTGGTTCCATGCCGCCGTCACAGCGATGAACGGGTAGGCGAGAGGAGAGAGTTGAAGTGGAGCAGAACGGATTCAGGAGTCAGTGGAAGAGGTGGCTCAGATGAGAAGAAACACCACAACACCTGATTACGCCTGTTGTGTTAGCCGTAGCGTGACTGTTGTTTGTTCACGTTGACATACCGTTTTTCTACCACATCTATTCGCATTTATTTTTTCTGGCAGATATCCTGCATTCGTCTAGCGGGAGCTCATTCCTGGTTACAAGGAGAGTGTCTGTAGGGTTTTTTGTGCGCTGAGGATCCGCTTGCATGTCGTGTCAGAAAATATTATGAATATATATACAGAGTTGAGGTCATTTACTCTTTCTGTCGCAAACCTTGGAGTTTGGACTCTGCTTGGTGTTGATGTGAACATTGGGTCAACGGGAATAGCTGGCTTAAAAGCTGTCCTTCCCTTTAGGGGCCAACCGCAGTACTGGGAATACATGTCAGGCAGAAACTAACATTTTTGGCTCAATGGATTTATTGCTCCAAATATAATTTTGGATAGGTTTTATTTTTTGGGCAAAGTATCTTTGTTCAATCTTGCCCTTTTGTTGAGATAAGAAGACAAAATCCGACCAAATTCCAAAGCAGACTGCAGTATCTGCCATGTCCCCCTGCGGATACTGCAGGCTGCCTTTGAATTCTACTTACACCACCAATGAAGCGATGGAGATTAAGCTGTTTGTACAAGATGATAATGATGATGAAGATAAGGAGGTTAATAAGTAATATACGTAAGTGTAGCAGTGTCCCTGCTACACTCCACCTAGGTGGTTTTAGTGCGCTCCTTCCACCGCCAGGACACAGGTTGGTGTTGTTTAAACCAGTTTAGTGTGGCGTTTGGAGTACAATGATACACAGAGCAGGTGTTGCAGAGTGTGTCCAGTTGATGGCTGTGTAAGCGGCCTCACCTGGCCTGAGCGAGACAGATTAGACTCTGTTGCCAGGTTAGGCCGCTTAAACCAGCCATCAACCACACACACTCCACATAAGCTAAACCTCATTGAAGTGGAAATTCTAAAAACATAAAATATCCGTTTTCTTTCTGTTGTCCTTTCTTATCGCATAATCTAAATTTTAAAACCTAATAATTATGATAATAATATAATTAAAAACGAATGGAACGTAGTAAGACATTTTCTTTTTCATAATGTTTGAATAAACCAAGATATCTGAAAAGAATCACCCCGGTGTTGTTCATCAGTTGTATTGCCTCTTTAGTAATTTATAGTAAAACAAGGTCAAAATTCCTCATTAAATCATTATTATTGTATAAGGTTTCTGCTAATCCACTAACAATGCAATTGGCTGAACGGTCAAAAAAACTTTGAAGCCAGCCACAATGCACATGTACTTTAAGCGAGACATTGACATGGAGGGAGATGTTGGTGGGTTAAAATGACTTGTGCTGAAGCTGATGCACACACATGTAGGAAGGATTGCAAGCACTGCATTAAAGAAAGAAATCATATTGTGGTACTAATCAAAAGACTGGGGACTGCCACACATAAAACACGATTCAGAGTTGCCTTGAAAACCAGCCTTTAGAGACGAAAATATTTATTTATATCTATTAAGTGTAATGTTATTGTGGAAACTCGGGCATGTGCAATTTCTTATAAAATGACTTCTATACAAAGCATTGACGCAGATACAGAAGGGGGGGAAAGCATTCAATTCAGAGAGAGGACGAGAGAGATATATAGAGAGAGAGAGAGAGAACAAAAAAGTTTTTTTTCCATCATTTAGATTTTTGACACTACGTTTTCTTCCTGTTTGCCTATTCAGTACCTATCTGTGTCTTATTTCTCAGGTTTGGTTCTTTCCCTGTTGGGTTTCGCCAGTATTTCCCTTTCCCTTTGGAAGGTATGAGGTGTCTCCAGACATTGACCTGTGAAGCCTTGAAACGGTGCCTTCAATACGTTTATTTTCTTCACTACATCATTCTAAACTCCACTTGACTTGACGGCAAGCAGAATGACGAAAGTCTGCGGTTCTGTGCGTTGCATATCTTCGCTCCTCTATCGTTACAATATGCTGCTAGAATCGGCGCTGGGAACCTTACAGCAGATTGGGTGGTTCAGTTTCTACCCCTTTAATACGCTGGCCTTTTTTCATAGAAAACTATGACACGGGCCTGCTGACAGTTTATCTTCCCTAGAAGATAGATTATTAGGATGATTACAAATTAAGTCTTTAGCGTATTTTTCTTCTAAAAATGTCTTAGTATTTAACAGTGATTTAAAGGGGCTATTTTCAGGCGACGAATCGGACCTCGACATAACCCAACACTGTTGTGGTTTAACGTATGAATGAGGGAAGAAGAGGAAAGACCCAAAGCAGAAACCTACTATGAGTAATAGCGCTTTGAGATCACTAAGAGTAATTGATTACTTTAGATTTCCAGTCATCAGAATCTCATTAGGTTCTAAGGAATCTATGCATGAAGCCATCTCATGAGTAATCTAGCAGGGCCGTGTGGCGGCTCCATGGCCCGATCTCTCCAGGTCTGTGCTTAGTTACCCTATCAGCCTGCAAAGTAATGAGGGCAAAAAGGCATATAAATCAATCACCGTCACGCCAAATGCTATGATTACTATTGATGCAGCTCATCAGAGATCTCACTGCCTCAGCGAGAATGATTGGTTCTGTCTGGCCGGAGTTACTAGGATATGTATGTGGCTGTACACACACTTGTACAACAATGATGTATGTGTGACGTTTGTGTGTGTATTTGTGTTTGTGTGTTTTTGTGTCTGTGTGTGTTATGAGGAGAGTTTTTTTGCGTGTGTGTGTTTGTTTGTGTGTCGATGTATGTTGGTGTTTGTGTGTGTGTGTGTGGGGTGTGTGTGTGTGTGTGTGTGTGTGTGTGTGTGTGTGTGTGTGTGTGTGCGTGTGTGCGTGCGTGCGTGCGTGCGTGCGTGCGTGCGTGCGTGCGTGCGTGCGTGCGTGCGTGCGTGCGTGCGTGCGTGCGTGCGTGCGTGCGTGTTTGTGTGTGTGTGTGTGTGATAAGTGTGTGTGTTTGTGTGTGTGGGTTCCAGCGAGCAAGGAGATTCTAGTGATTAATTCAACTACTTGCTGGATTCCCTCCCTCCCTCCCTCCCTCCCTCCCTCCCTCCCTCCCTCCCTCCCTCCCTCCCTCTCTCCTTCCCTCCCTCCCTTCCTCCCTCCCTCCCTCCCTCCCTCCCTCCCTCCCTCCCTTCCTCCCTCCCTCTCTCCTTCCCTCCTTCCCACCTCCCTCCCTCCCCCTAAGCCCCTCCCCTCAATCCAACAGTGTTTGGCCTATCCAGGGAGCAGAGTGAGGATAAACAGCAGGAGTTAACACCAACCCTGTGTTTTTATGTTCTATGAGGACCCAGCAGGTTATTATTAAGGTTATGATTATGTTCCCAACTCAACCTAGTTCATCACCTGACATGAATATAAAAGCAAGGTGAATAATAGAGTCAAAGCATGTTCATGGTTATTATTTAATATGTATATGATTACATGTGGTTAAACGCGTAACAATATCAAACCAGGTCATTATTAAACATCCTATCCTTAGAATACATATATTCACGCATATTAACCCGAGCAAGAGATCATTCTAAACATTCCCTCAAGTGCAAACGAATGAGATGAATTATCTTTTATGTACTAGTATTTTCACATAAGAGCAATAAACGCAACCGGTGCTAATTGCTATCGACTGTGGACTGTATGACCTACGCAGTCCTGCTAGTAGATCTCAAGGGTAACGGCTGCAGCGCTATCAGTGTCGGACCAACGAGCTGTAGCCTTATAAAGAAAAGACACTCGGGAAATGGGAGAATGTAGCGACAGTAGCTAAGGAGGTAGCACAGATCGTCCATCAACCACAGGGTTTATGTCCAGCCTCTCCCCTCTCTAGAAGTGTCCTTAAGCAGGTCTATAGATTTTTGTATCTTTATGTCGGTATGCATTTAAAGTGAAGGACACGTCCGATCAAGTAAACCAGCAGGATTAATAATCTATCATAATCATAATCTAAATTGGGCTCTTGCTTCATTCAAAGCTAAATCGAAACCTACCCCTACTTTTTTACGCAGTGCCAGTCTTTGCGAGTCAGAGCATAGCCCTAACTACTCCGAAAGCCTGAATCCATACATATTAAACAATGAGACGTAAAAATGAACAATGATAAGATAACAGATCAGTAGAAACCCAACCTGCTGAGGATGTTGTAAGTGACAGCAACAATCCAAAGCAGATAAGGGTGTGTTATCTTGTGTAGGGTAAATGTCCTATGCCTTATTAATAACTTCATTCACACATCATCATTTGTAGCGAATGCACATAATGGCATTAAACACCGCTGCGCTATCTCTGTTCTGTACGCAACACTTCCTTGCCATGGATTATTATCTTTTAATTAGTGATGGCTTCACAAATCATTTAAATGGTGTTTGCTTTGTAATCGGCCGCGCATCTCGGTTGATTATGGTGTTATGGCATCAACACTTAGACTGTGTGTGATCCTAACATTATTGTTGTTGTCGAAAAATTTCCTCACGCTGATAGAATTTTGTGTTTTGTCTGTTTGATGGCGTTCTCCTAAGACGATGACTTTTATCATTTACTTTAGAATATGACTACTACTGACACTACTGCTAATCATAATTCCTTATGCATACATCATCATTATCGCCATCATGTCCATCTTTCTTGTACAGGACGTCTCATACTTTTATAACGCCACCCCAATCTCAGACAATGTCTCTCTCTCTCTCTCTCTCTCTCTCTCTCTCTCTCTCTCTCTCTCTCTCTCTCTCTCTCTCTCTCTCTCTCTCTCTCTCTCTCTCTCTCTCTCTCTCTCTCTCTCTCTCTCACACACACACACACGGTCTGTCTGGTCTCCCACCCAGGCAAAGACATCAGATAGGGGAGACGAGGAGACGAGGAGGTGCTTCAGTGGAGTGGATGTGTTTGATCTATTGTGCATTTGAAGGACAACATTTGAAAGAGTCCTCTTGTACAGCAGTGGAAATATGCAGCACCGTTCAGCTCAGGTGACTTCAGAGGCATGGAAGCCCCAGCGTAACCTTTACATACCAACCCGCATCTCACCAGGAAATCACAGGATTGAAGCACACCTTTAGTTCAGCCTCCCATGCAGAATAACTGGCTGCTCATCTAAGGATGGAAAATGCTGCATACATTCACTCATTGATTGCCTTGAGACACACACACACACACACACACACACACACACACACACACACACACACACACACACACACACACACACACACACACTCAAACTCACACTCACACAAACGCACAGACACACACACACACACACACACACACACACACACACACACACACACACAAACACAGTCACTCACACACACGCACAGCAATGCATAAGGACCAATAGGGGACTTCAAGAGAATGTAGAGAGGGAGAAGGCAGAGAAATCAAGAGACTGAACATCCCAGTAAGCCGCGGCAGCTGTGTAAGTGTACATATGTAAATGTATTCCGACTCCGGAATGAACAGGCAGGAAGTAAACAAGATGACATAGATTACAGGAGGAGAAGGTCACATATAGATGTACGCTATCATTTATCAGCACTTACATCCCCTCTGCGCTGGTGGAAGAGAACTGGGCTGAACTCTTAAGGGCATGCTCTTAGTACGCACGTCCTGGGGGCCTTGGGGACCACCTCCTGGGGGGAGACCAGGCTCTACTCTCACGTTGGGATTCTTCAGTCGCCGTAAGGCCACTCAGAGTACTTTATAGGTATGGTAGTGCATTCACCCATTCATGCATTCACCCACTCACCCATTCCTTTCCACATGTATGTTTGTACGTATGCGGTTTTGGAAGACATTACACAGACACATGGGAACGCCAAGCAACACAAAGCACACACATGCAAGTGCACACTCACATGCTTGCACACATACTCACGCACACACACACACACACACACAGACACACACACACACACACACACACACACACACACACACACACACACACACACACACACACACACACACACACACACACACACACACACACACACACACCCGCACACACACACACACACACACACACAAGCATTCCAATACTTAAATACACTGTATAGAATGCAGTATGTAACACAGACAGAAACACACGCACACAAACCCGTGTTAAATAATTACCCGTCCAATAGCCAAGAGAGTAAGGCTGTGCTGGGCAGCAGTGTTCCAGCTTTACAACACAAAGGCGTCGAGGGCGGCAGGTCATTAAAAAAAACAAATGAGTTTAGCAGCAGGCTTCACACCCAGCCTTCCTAAGACAGAGCACCTCCTTTAAGAGGGGAATAAACTACAGCCACACAAAGATGTCTGGAGGGGCCGGAGCTCTCAAGCCACCCACACAGACCCTGGAGACGCCCTGGCCGGAAGATTCACACCGTACAGGCTAACATGAGGCCCAGGATATTGGCCGTGGTGGAGGGTCTGGTCGTTAGGGAACGGTATACTGGGCTTGATACCCAAATGTCTACCTGACAGCATCTTTTTCGGAAGAGGCCCCAACCCCCCAACCGGCTCATATGAAGACATGAAGTGTTCCAAGTTGTTTTGGGACGCTGAAACGGCAAGAAAAGACCTGCCATGCAAGACGTCTTGCATGGCTTCCTCTATCCGTCCGTGATGACGCTGCCATCTGCTCCCTGATTGGCCCTTAGTCCGCCCGACCCTACCTTTCACCATGCAGGAGGATAATGGACCTCTCTGGGAAAACAATATCATTCATAATGAAACAGCAGTGCTAGGGTAGAACTATGGAAGGAAAAGGAAGACGGAAAATAGAAAAATACCATACTAAGATTGTCCGTACATAAAAAGTAAAGGATATCCCTTTCAAAGTAAAAGCATGAGGGACTCATTGCAGGTGTTTATGTGACTCACAGAGATTCAGCTGTCTGAAAAATCCCCCCCACACACACACGGTAAACAGCTTCATATCAAATCCAAAGGATATTACCTTTCAATATCTCTGTCATCATAGAGGTTGGATTGAGGAGCTTTAACATCCCACTCTGACTTTCTCCCCATCTCACTCCATTAAATAAAGAAGTTTTGTCAAGCCATCCGTGATTGTTCTTCAACCATAACAGACCATAATAACTTGCACTTCCCTTGGTTCAATATGGCTGCCGTCTCGTTTTTTAAAATCTGAAAAAATCTGCTCCTGTGTAGAGCGTTATTAAAGTCAGGTCCTTACAGTTTTTTCCTATCGTTTTAGGCAATTTACCTAAACCATGTTCACATTCCCTAAACACTTCACACAGTGAGCATACCAGTAGACCATGTGAACCAAACTGTGGTTACTTGCCCCTATGCTAAGATACAAATGCTGGCAATGACGCCTTCTTCCAAATTTCATGGATACCTGCCCCAGTCAATGTTCACTACCGGCAAAACGCTGTGGAACTACAGCATATTTTACCAATGTTTAGATACTCTGTTCAAAACAGTGAACTTTCTGTTCAAAACCTAACAGTAATTTAGATCACTGTAGATGGAAAGATGCTGCATTTGGACAGACAAATGAAGTTACATGTTTGAATAAGAAAAAATATTTAGTTTATAGTTTATTTATTTTATTTTACAGTAATTTAGATTTTTTTCCCCCTGTGCACCATAGTTCTTGGTGAATTGGCACGGAATTACTTTTTTTACGTAAAAGCAACACTACATACAATGATCTGTACAAAACACAGAGGATAAGTTTTGCAATGCAAAACACCTGGTGGTCATATGCGGAGGATAGGGGATTAGCCCAATTCTGCGCCACTGTTGGGCTATTGTAATATACAGTATGTGCAGGTTTTGTGCATTGCATTTTTTGTTAGAACACATTTTTTGACTTTGTAATGTATTTTCTGTTTTGTGTAACACTTGCACTGTGACAAAATCTCCAAAAAGTAAAGCACAGTGAAAAAAACTGTTGTGTTTGTGATTTGTTTCTGGATCATATATTACGTACTTACTGTATGTAATTTGCATTACAAAAACTGAAAATTGTTATTCTCAGTTTCTCATAAAACACTTACAGTATTTACTGTATTTACAATTACAGTACATTTACCACACTCAATTGTGACATCTTTTGTGGGAGGTAAACCGACATATGAACACTGTCAGCAGATACTTGGCTTGGATTGTCATACTGTAATATTACAAACTTTATTACTGTAGTCCAAAGAAGTGTTTGTCTGTGTTTTTTCTCTTTTTTTCAATGCAACACTACAGGAAATCTATGCCAAACTGGAGGACACAGCAACATTTTATATATGCAATTGGCAATGCTTCAAGATGTTAGTGTTTTTTAGGTCATAGTGTTCTGAGAGGAAACATGTGTTAAGTTATGGCAGCATTGTTTGTGGTGTGGTTGTTGTAGTGCATTTTGCACCAAAGGTTAACAGATATGCAGAGGTGTGTGTCTCTAAAGCCCACTGTGTTAAGTGATAGGGAAAAGTGACCATAGTATGGGTACATGACCGAAAACGATAGGAAAAAACTGTAATAGGACTGATTTTATAACAACTGTCAACCAAACGTGCGCGTCTGCGTGTGTGGATGCGTGCCTGCGTGTGTGCATGCATGCATGTGTGTGTGTGTGTGTGTGTGTGTGTGTGTGTGTGTGTGTGTGTGTGTGTGTGTGTGTGTGTGTGTGTGTGTGTGTGTGTGTGTGTGTGTGTGTGTATGTGCGGAGATGTATGTGTGTTTGTGTGTGCATGTGTTTGTGTGTGTGGCTGCAAGTTCAGGTGCCTCATTAAAAAACATCAACTGTACAACAGTGAGCACCAAGTATTCTAAAAGAACAGTTGCTAGGTGACCCCAACAAGGGTGTATCGTCTATAAGGATGGAAGTATATCCATACCCTGTGTTATTACGTGAGTAAATTATCATCTGCTAGTACCTTTTGAAGATAATTTATGTAGGTAAAAGCTCACGGCCGTATATTTGACCTAGTTTAACTTCCGTGCTCAGAGAACGAACACAACCTCCCTGTGTGTTAGTTTCAAGCAGATTTTTATGTAAATTGTTACGTGATCTCATAGGACACAAGTATGTGAAGACAGATATTATATATTATAGTGTGTCTTGGTAGTGAGTAGCGTTTTTATAGATTTCGAAAGGTCACCAACCTTAAGAAAGGTTTGGGCAGTTGATCAATGCACCATCATTTCCATTTCATGTCACACAACCCCAGTAAATGTTATTGTAATATTCCCCGCATGAGTGCATGCTAGCAGCGTTCACAAAGCCCTCCAGGAGTCCATTTAAAACATGGAAATACTTGTTGTTGTGTGCTCGTGTTGCAATACTCATTCACACTGTATGCGTGTTTGCTCTGTGTTGATTGGCAAACGCGACGCCTGAAATCGTTGCATTTATGCATTATTATCAAATTCACAATAAACCCCCAAAAAAAGAACCAAACACAAACACATTCTTTGCGGCTGTGCCGTGGCAGAAATAACATATTTGAGGCTGGGCTGGATGCGGGCTGTCATGCAGGGATGAAGGTGTATTGCATTAATGAATCTGTCCGTCAATCCAGAGGGCCGCATCTCCGTCCCGGTTTAATCCGGCTGGGGTTGTTCACTGGGGCCGGGGGGGGCTGATTGAGGTGTGTGTGTGTGTGTGTGTGTGTGTGTGTGTGTGTGTGTGTGTGTGTGTGTGTGTGTGTGTGTGTGTGTGTGTGTGTGTGTGTGTGTGTGTGTGTGTGTGTGTGTGTGTGTGTGTGTTAGCTGGGGGTTTGGGATAGGGGTGGATATAGGGGGGGGGGGGGGGCGGTATGCAAAGGGATGCCTGGATCCCGGTACGTCAGTCAATCGTACGGGTCACACGCACCCGGCGATTCCGCCTGTCCAATTATCCCAAATTGCATGTATTGGGTGTCGCTGGAGACGGACGGTGGGGAGTGGGGCAGGGCGGTGGATGGGAGGGAGTGTGCCGACTGTCTTGGTGGTAACAGATGTGTGGCGCCCGTACGAAGCAAACTCATAGGGAGACAGGGACCAGAGTGCACAAGTTGGACACGGTTTATTTTCTTTTAAAATCAGAATATACGGTTCAACTTTGAACCGTATATTCTGTCTCTTAACAGAATATACGGTTCAAAGTTCTGTCTTTTAAAATCCGAATATACGGTTCAACTTTGTGGAATCTTTTGTGTCATTGTCGGAATAAGGTTGCAGTTTACTGCAAAATACGTTGGTACGATTGGTACGATATCCCTACGGAGAGAAGGGAAGGGTTTACCTTGGCTTAAACGGAATAATAGCAGCAGAAAGAGTATATGGGTCACATCAACACAGTTCAACGGTGAAACGACAGCTACATCGCACCAGAACTCTGGAGGCATCAAATCGCAATCAAAGCCCATTTTTTCTTCCAAAACGTTGGGGATCAGAGAAGATCTGCGACCCTGTCCTTCCTTGGCCAATTAGCCATCATGTCAGTGAATCATCTTCGCGGCCGTGCTTGGACGGCGTCCACGTGGATCCACAGGAAGCCCCGTTGTGTGCCAGCGTGCACGGAACGTGCGCGCCGCGGCGCCCCCAGCATACGGCCCTAATGACAAAAGTCCCGGGGTCCCGCAACACGTGTCACACCCCTGAACCTGGTGGGTACTTTCATGCCCAGGGAAACTCGATCCATCAGAATTACACGGAAGTCTGCTCTTATTGATCGCATGTTAGCCAGGCAAAACTGACAGACAGCGGGGAAATTAAAATAGATGTACGGACAGGAGCTCCACGCGTCTCGCCAGCTTCAGGGATTTGTGCGTCCTGCGGGGTTCGGAGGCGTAGGGGTCCGCTGGCATCCATGTGTCATTTTGATAGATATCTCTATCCTTCTCGTTCTCTCTCGTTCTCTCTGTTGGTATCTCCCCTCTATCTCGCCTCTCTCTATCCATTGCTCTCTCTCTTTCTCTCTTTCTGACACACACACAAACACACGCGCATTCATTTCAGAATGTTTCAAGTTGTATTCAGGCATGGAAACAAATAAGAAATCACCAAATTACAAAAGCCCAACATCCCCGCTTAAATATAAAAACACACACCAAACACACAACTCCTTTCAACTTTCCCTGCTTTCAGCTCTCCGGCACTTTTCACTTTTTGAAGCAAAACCTTCACCACTTCTTATCCGTGAAATTCTGTTCCTGCTCCCTTTTCCGCCCCCCCCCCCCACCCCCCCCCCCCCCCACTCCTGCACACGCACACACACACGCACACAAAACACACACATACACACACACACACCCACACACACACACACACACACACACACACACACACACACACACACACACACACACACACACACACACACACACACACACACACACACACACACACACCACAGACATAACCGCCCATGCTGTACTGCAGTGAATTTTCATTTCCCCCTTTATCTTGCATGCCTCTCCCTCTTTCTCTCTTTCTCAATCCCTAAGCGCAGCCTCTCTCCTATGAGAAACCAGAGGGACTGTGTCCTTCTCTACGAATGGCTGTTCTGCCTGGGTGTGGTGATGGGGTTAAAAGGGAGAATGGGTGAGAGGAGGTCAGCCAGGCACGCAGGAAGGCAGGCAGGCGGGCAGGCAGGCTGGCTTGGGGAGAAGGCGTTCGGTGATGGGGATGGATAAGTGAAGCATGGACAGGGGAAGGTGTGAGCTACAAGGACACAGAGAGACATACAGAAAGAGAGAGAGGGGGGTATATGGTGCAGAGTAAGAGAGAGGGAATGGGGATCGGAGGACGGAGGAGGATGGAAGAGGATGTCAAGGAGAGGAGCGAGAAATGAGGGAGGAGCAGGTCAGGTGCTGGGTGAGTTGGAGGGT
>NC_079418.1:25983802-25991302 GCF_026213295.1 Gadus chalcogrammus | reverse complement strand
ACACACACACACACACAGATACTGTAGTATAGCGCTCTGCATGTTCCCCGTTTTATTGTTGATGTGAATACAGGGATGTTTTTCCAGAGCCCTACGTGGAGAGGTATAAGGTCTGTTTGGCCTCCGGGTTGTCCAGAGGCCAGTGCTTACTGAAGAACACTTTAGATAAAGCGATGGCTGTTGACCTAGCCTGGCTCCGCCCGCCTAAGTACTTCCGCTCAATTTTGATTTCCCGTCAGACTCAGTACTAGGTCTGGGTCTGCGGTATGTTAGTTGGTTTTCTCCTTCCAAATTATCTGCGTCCAATCAGCGAACCGTGGGAGTGGCTGAGAACAATGACGTTAAAGTCAGCTCTCGTTGACGGACATCTTCACGCACTGTGTTTCGTTTGTTTACAGCCTGCGCGCAACGTGACTCCCGGCCAAACGTTAGCGATTGGTTATGGCAGATCCAAAGTGGCAATGGGCTGATACAATTGTTTTAAACTTCAACAGACATCCGCCTTCAAGTGAGTTAACGTCAATTGAGTAGGTCCAGACTCTCTGTGCAAATGGAATGAAGTACGAGAGTCTGGTTGGACCAGGCTACCGTTGACCAACACTGCTGTCAGATACATCGAATGTGGATTTAGAAGAGAAACTGAGGCTCAGAGTGTTCCCTACAAATGCAGCCAGGATCCTCCACTCCCCGCTTTGGTGGAATTGTTGTGTTTTTGAACCCTAGGAGCATGGGCTAATTTTAGCTCCCGGCTGGTTTGGGTCGGTGCAGCTGCGGCTAGCGCTGTACCGTGGGATTCTGGGAGTTTGGTTTCTGGCTGGCATTGCCTCTCTAGACAGTCTCAGCTTGAGGTTAACCCCAGACCTACTGAGACACAGTCATGCACATGTTCATTTTACTCTCTCTCTCTCTCTCTCTCTCTCTCTCTCTCTCTCTCTCTCTCTCTCTCTCTCTCTCTCTCTCTCTCTCTCTCTCTCTCCTTCGCATTCACTTTCTTATTTTCTTTGCAGTTTGTAGTTCTTTAATTTCACTGTGATGAAACATTGTTATTCACCATCGTAAAAGTTAGTTTTTATCCAAGGTTCCAATGTATGACATCCCAGCAGTACCATTCTGGTCAGGTCAGACTATTTCATCTTCTATAATTGGTTCTATTGTTTACAAATTCAAGATGCTATTTGAATACTAAAATACAGAAACAAATATTGCACCAATATTGCAGTGTGCATACTTGCACGCATGTGTGCATATTTGTGTGCGCATGTGCGTGTGTGTGTGTGTGCATGTTAGCGTTTCTCTGTGTGTGTGTGTGTGTGTGTGTGTGTGTGTGTGTGTGTGTGTGTGTGTGTGTGTGTGTGTGTGTGTGTGTGTGTGTGTGTGTGTGTGTGTGTGTGTGTGTGTGTGTGTTCATGTTAGTGTGTGTGTGTGTGTGTGTGTGTGTGTGTGTGTGTGTGTGTGTGTGTGTGTGTGTGTGTGTGTGTGTGTGTGTGTGTGTGTGTGTGTTTGCATTCTAATGTGTTCTCTTAAAACAGACAAGGCTGCTCTCCGCCTCTTCCGGAGTCAGGTGTGCTTGTTTTAAACACCTGAAGCCGCCAAGTCCCCCGCTGGGTAAGCTCCGAAGCCAGGGTGGGAGGCTCAGTGTGAAGCTGTTGATGAGCCTCTAATTGTCCTCAATGACTAAAGTCTCCTCACCCCCACTGGTGAACACACACACGTTGTACGGGGCATTGAACGATGAAGCAGGAAGGCGGGATTGCGAATGTATAGCTAGTGAGTATCACGTCCCAGTCAAGAGGTTCTGGGTTCGATCCCCGATGTCCGTTGTACATCTTTAGCTGTTGTCATGCAGGATTTCTCACTCCCTGACGACCTGTAGCTGAATTCATATTAAATTGCTTGGGAGAGATATAAGAGTTTTATTGGCATATTATTAAATATATAATATTAAAAGGATATGGTAGGTGACCTAAATGTTCTTTGAGACAGCGAGGGAGTGCTGTGTCAGTCAAGGTAATCGTCAAGGGAGGTGATGCTCCGAGCGGGAGAGGAAAATATTCGAACGACATTTGATCAAATCCGTGAGAAGGTCAGCAATGAAGGAAACCATAACAGTATTAATCCCGCCCGGTGCATAAAAGCAAACACACTTTACATGTTCAGTGACCTCCATATTGTGAACCAAAGCCCGTGCCAGGCCGTGTGTCTATGTGAAGGCTGTCAACAACACGCTGAACAGAGTTATTCTGCCCATGCTCAGTAATTATGGACCAAAGAAGATGTCCCATCGCCCCAGGGGTAATCCACACTCACACACACACACACACCCCAGTGATCACACATTAAGACCATCCAAGCATCTAAATCAAAGAGCCCATTAGGATGAAACAGATGATGGCTCTGTAGAGGTGAAGACGGAGGCGCGAAACCTCCAAGGCTTCAAGGGCTCAGTTATATTACGAATACTACGACCACCGCTACTATTGAAACTCCCCATACTACTACTAGCAAAATTAATACTACTAATACATTCCTTTTTCCTTCTATCCTTCCTCCAATTCCCCTTTTCATTTATTTTCCTCTTTGTGTATCTTTCCTTCTCTTTCTTTCATTCTTTAGCATTTTTTTATCTAGTTCTTTCCTTCATTTATACATTTCCTCAATATTAACTATAGTTCTCTCTTGTTTATTTTTCTTCCTTTCCTTCTTTCCTCTCTTCTTCCTTCCTTCCTTCCTTGCTTCCTTCCCTGCTCCCTCCTGCCCCGTGTCACTGGCGCAGTGGGCAGAGCCACGTGGCCGGGCACAGCGGCGGCGGCCCGGCTCTAACACACACCAGAGTCTGGGAGCTCTCCTTCCACCGCCACCACACTGGGCCACGCCCCGGTGGCTGCTCCGGGAGGCCGGGGAGGCGGGGGAGGCTCTGGTCCTGTGCCTTCCCAGGCCTCCGCCCAGGCAGACCGGGGACACGTTGGACCCGGGAAAGGGTCAACTGTCTGGAGATTCTGGTCTACCTAACATGCCGAAAGCCTCACCACAGGCAGCAGCGTGCGTGTGTGTGTGTGTGTGTGTGTGTGTGTGTGTGTGTGTGTGTGTGTGTGTGTGTGTGTGTGTTTGTGTGTGTGTGTGTGTGTGTGTGTGTGTGTGTGTGTGTGTGTGTGTGTGTGTGTGTGTGTGTGTGCGTGTGTGCGTGTGTGTGTGTGTGTGTGTGTGTGTGTGTGTGTGTGTGTGTGTGTGTGTGTGTGATGTGCATCTGTGTGTTTGTGGTCTGTGTGTGTGTTTGTGGTTTTATGTATTTGGGTGTATACGTGTCTTCGTGTGTGTGTGTGTGTGTGTGTGTGTGTGTGTGTGTGTGTGTGTGTGTGTGTGTGTGTGTGTGTGTGTGTGTGTGTGTGTGTGTGTGTGTGTGTGTGTGTGTGCGTGCATATGATTGGTGTTTGTATTCATGTTTGTGTTTGGGTGTGTGTGTTCATGTCTGTTTGTGTGTTCATGTGCTTGGTGTGTATATTCATGTATGTGTGTGGGTTTGAGTGTGTGTTTGATAGAGTCATCTCATGGTCTTACTTCTAATTGACAGAGAGGGGGATTCAGGAACTCTTTCAATGTTGTTTTGTCCGTATAGTATGACGTTAATACTCAGTTAAATTTCTCATCTCAGTGGATACTTCTTGTATTCACCAAGAAGTCTGGAAGTCAAATTTGATTAATGGAGAAGAAATTGTAATTACACCAAAAATTGGGCCATTTGGTAATTAAACTTAAATTGTCAGCCAATCATAGCGGAACAGCCCTTCCATGCAAGCCGTGTATAAGTGGCCATTGTTGCCTCAAATGAGGTACCGCGGCATACGTTTTATGCTCAAACTCGAGCACTATGGAACATACTGTTCACACTTTACAGTTAACAGTTTAAATTCCTTCCCATTTAAGCAGCTCTGCTGCTAAAAATAAAAGGGAGAACGTCATGGTTTATTCATCGTCATTACTGTTTCTGTCATGGTTATTTAACAGTTCAAATGAGCAAAATCCCACTCTGATGTATCTATCTCACAGTGTTGTTTATTTCATCCTTTTTTCGAAACGTCAAATCCAAACACAAGTCCTCGGCGTACATTTTACTTCCCCATTGACCTGACCTAAACACGGCTGGGCTTCAATTATTTTCCATATGCTTTCACCAGAGAGGACAGAGTGTTGCTTGGTTTTTTCTCGTGACACACACCTCCAGCCTCTCGCCCGCGCCGCGGCCGTCCACCTCGCTCTCGGCTCTCAGCTCTCTTTCAAACCAAACCTGTACGGGCGCCGGGGGGGGAAAGGTTAGACGCTACAAGGCCCTCTGCTCAGACAGATAGCCGGTGTGCACCTATTAAGATGTCACTCAGTCACCCCACCCCCGCAGAGAGCGACCGAGAGAACCACGAGCGACCGAGGAAAACACATTAACACTGCAGAGAGGCCGAGAGGAGGAGGAGGAAGAGGAGGAGGAGGAGGAGGGCGAGAATGTCAACGTTAGAATGGACCGTGGTTATCGTGTCAAAAGTTGGCACTGAACACAAACACTGATGTAAAAGGTTGCACTTTTTAACAAAGCTGTTTGTTGATCTTGTTTTGTCTATCGACACCCTCGTCGCGCCGCCTGCGGAGAATCACGCCATAACCCTTGGCGTAGGAGACCTAGGTTGCCATAGCAACAGGCCTCCATTTGACCCGCTGTTGTGCTTAATTTTAGGGAAAGAATAAATGTGTGTACATGATGAATATCCTTCTTTCGGTTTTAAACATCCCTCTGCTAAATGGGGGGTATCGATGAATGCTGAAGACAGTGGTGTGAACCAATCAGTTTTCAAAACCTCTTATTTAATTTGTTTTATTGCTGTTAGAACATCAGTCAGTGAGGAGAAGGCCACACACACACACACACACACAAGGGCACCTTGAAGTGTTTTTTCTAAAAACACATTTGTATGGTTTGCAGTACCGGAGACTGACAATGTAATTTGCTAAGATGGTTGTGTTCTGCAATATCCACACCTTTTTCAATCAGACTGTCATCCATTTTAAAACAAAACAAATGACAAATGCTTCCTCCCTCTTGATGCGGTTTCCTGTTCTGCTGAGGAACGGAAAGGAGTTGAAATAAGATGAGTGGATTTTTTAAAACCGAGTACGTGGAATTTCTGCCTGTGTTTGTGTGTGTGCACGTGTGCGTGTCTGTGTGTGTGCCTGTGCGTGTCACATTGTGACTGCCGATGTCTGGACGTCAGAGTGGGGATGGGCTGATGGATGAGGGCCGGGGAACATCGTTGGTTGTCACGGTTACTTTCTTCACTGGTCTACATCACCGATGGAGATGGTCTCTTATTGGGGCCTTTAATGACTAAGGGTAGATGATGTATAGATGTATAGAGGTATATACGACTTCAGGTAGATGTATAGAGGTATATATATCATGAGTAACGACTAAGTAGATGTATAGAGGTATACATCATGAGTTACGACTACAGGTAGATGTAAAGAGGTATATATATGACTACAGGTAGATGTAAAGAGGTATATATATGACTACAGGTAGATGTAAAGAGGTATATGTACATCATGAGTAACGACCACAGGTAGATGTATAGAGGTATATATATGACTACAGGTAGAAGTAAAGAGGTATATAGGTATATAAGACTACAGGTAGATGTATAGAGGTACATAGGTATATACGACTACAGGTAGATGTATAGAGGTATAGGGGTATATAAGACTACAGGTAGATGTATAGAGGTACATAGGTATATACGACTACAGGTAGATGTATAGAGGTATAGGGGTATATAAGACTACAGGTAGATGTATAGAGGTACATAGGTATATACGACTACAGGTAGATGTATAGAGGTATAGGGGTATATAAGACTACAGGTAGATGTATAGAGGTACATAGGTATATACGACTACAGGTAGATGTATAGAGGTATAGGGGTATATAAGACTACAGGTAGATGTATAGAGGTATATACGACTACAGGTAGATGTATAGAGGTATATATATCATGAGTAACGACTACAGGTAAATGGATAGGGGTGTAGAGGTATATATGACTACAGGTTGATGCATAGAGGTATAGAGGTATATAGGATTCCCGGTAGATGTATAGAGGTATATAGGTAGTAAGAACTGCAGGTAGGTGGACAGATGGCAGGCTCCTCTGATTGCCTTTTGTGTAATATTTGATACTCCCATTGAACTATTAGTCAGTGAACGGATGGCTACGGAACGGAAGTGTGTGGAAGAACGGAGAGAATGTGGACAGAAAAGGGAGAGGCAAAGGCAAAGGTGACCACAGATGATAGCTAGAGAGAGAGAGAAAGAGTGCGAGAGTGCATGAGAGAGCGAGTTAATGATCCTCATCTCTTCCCAAGCAGATGAAGCTAATGCTAAAAGCTAATGAGGCGCCGAGAGGAAGCTTTGAGGAACCTCACTATGGCTATTATGCTAACTCAAAGCCCACTTATGAACTCTGCTCACACCGGAGGATGACGCAGGACTAGGAGACTTTATTTTTTATATTGAACCCGCGCTCACCCAGGGGAGAGTGGGTCCGGGAGCGAGTGCTCTTGTATTTCACACATGGTAAACAATTACACACGGAGCAGACTGCAACCCTAAACCCCCGCTAGGCTGCTCGTCTGCGGGGACTACCGTCTGTGGATTATCCAGCCAAGCCAGCAAAACATAGTACCCGTTACTCCAGTAAGCACGTTAATGCCTTGCTAAATTGACTTCGTGTCAGCGTGAGCGAACATCCAGAAGAAACGGCCGCCGTACTGTGGGAGCCGTGCGAGGGGTTTGGTTACCAGAGGATCGGCAGACCACGACCCACACACTCATGTGTTAAAGTGCTGCCTTAGCATGAGCCGTGTGTGTGAGTGTGTGTGTTTGTGTGTGCGTGGTGAGATTCAGTTGAAAGTCATTTCATTGTATTTTTTTCAGTTGCAGACGAAAGCGCAGCTGATTTCAGGGGATCACTGAGAGGTTTTCTTTCCCAGCAAACTTTGCCATCACGCCGTCATTTAAGTCTAAATAATTAGACAAAATAATAGATTACCTTCCTTAAGCCTTTCTTGACGTTTTTTTTCTCAAATACGAAAGAAAGGGAAAAAACATCAAATACAATATAAAATCGGTGTTTTGCTTTTTCTTCTGCTTTTTTTATAATTTCCTTATCCTTATCCCCAGAACCTCTCTGAAAGCTTACAAAGTGTTTTAACATTTAGTTTTATGTGTGTGTGTTTATCGTTTGTTGGTTTATTTTTTGTGCTTTGGAATGACTTGGACATGTGTCAAATATAAAATGTTTTTATGAGAGTGAGGGAGAGAGAGAGAGAGGGAGAGAGAGAAAGAGAGAAAGAGAGAGAGAGAGAGAGAGAGAGAGAGAGAGAGAGAGAGAGAGAGAGAGAGAGAGAGAGAGAGAGAGAGAGAGAGAGAGAGAGAGGGAAAGAGATTGAGAAAGAGATGGG
>NC_079418.1:25968802-25978802 GCF_026213295.1 Gadus chalcogrammus | reverse complement strand
TTACATAAGAAGCGTCACCTCTTCTAACGTCGTCGCTCTTTCACAAATGTGTTTTTTTTTGGGAGAAAATATTTTGGCTCAGATATCCGTTATATTTTGTGTCAATAACAGTGAATGAATTGCTGTATTATCCACAATTTGTATTAACCACAGATTGCCTGTCGTTTTTTCTCTATATCTCCTCCTCCTCCTCTTTCTGAAGAGAATGCATGGTGCGCCTTATTTCTCTCTCTCTCTCTGTATGGCTGTCTTTCTGTCTCACTGGAGAGTTGTCCATGTTTCACTCTCTTTACCTCTCCCTCTCTCTGTCTGTCTTCTTGGCTCTCTCAGGAGAGTTGTCTATATTGCTCTCTATTTCTTACTCTCCCTCCCTCTGTCTGTCTGTCTGTCTGTCTGTCTGTCTGTCTGTCTGTCTGTCTGTCTGTCTGTCTGTCTGTCTGTCTGTCTGTCTGTCTGTCTGTCTGTCTGTCTGTCTGTCTGTCTGTCTGTCTGTCTGTCTGTCTGTCTGTCTGTCTGTCTGTCTGTCTGTCTGTCTGTCTGTCTGTCTGTCTGTCTGTCTGTCTGTCTGTCTGTCTGTCTGTCTGTCTGTCTGTCTGTCTGTCTGTCTGTCTGTCTCTCTCTCTGTCTGTCTGTCTGTCTGTCTGTCTGTCTGTCTGTCTGTCTGTCTGTCTGTCTGTCTGTCTGTCTGTCTGTCTGTCTGTCTGTCTGTCTGTCTGTCTGTCTGTCTCTCCCTCTGGCGAGATGTCCATGTTGCTCTCTTTCTTACTCTCCCCGTCTCTGTCTGGCTGTCTGTCTGTTTCTCTCTGATTAGTTGTTCATGTTGCTGTCTCTCTCTCTCTTCTCTGAAGAGTTATTTATGGTGCTCTTCCTCACATGCCCCCCCTCCCCCCCCTCCTCACTCTCCCTCTGTCCTCCATCACTTCTCCCACTGAGCGAGGAAAGGGAGGACTGGTCAACAGGAAATGACATGGTCTCAACTCTGATGACTGTTTGGCGTTCCGGGCGTAAACAAGTGCTTCTGGAAGGCTGCAGAGGTAGGCTGGAAGAACGCCTGGGTGGAATTCACAAAGGCCTCATCTTAATGGAAGTTAGAATTACCATTTAAATAGGATTTCTGGTTGGGGGGGTGCGGCGGTATGGGGTAGCTTCATAGAAAAAGATAAATTACACTGTAAACAATGTCACAACAGTTTAATGACACATATGAAATGAAAGTACACAGCCAGTATTCAGCTGCTGAGAGGAATGGACAATCAGGGAGCCTGAGGGGAGGAACTTGTTTTGTCTGTGTGCAGGGACCGCACTTTTAATTGACTGGAATAAAAAACTAAATTACAGGAGGCGACCCAGCAGTGAGGGGGGGTTGGAAGAGAGACAGAGGGCGAGACAGAGGGAGTGAGAGAGAGAGAGGGCGAGAGAGGGGAAGAGAGAGAGAGAGAGAGAGAGAGAGAGAGAGAGAGAGAGAGAGAGAGAGAGAGAGAGAGAGAGAGAGAGAGAGAGAAGGAGACAGAGAGAAGGAGACAGAGGGAGTGAGAGAGAGAGAGGGCGAGAGAGGGGAAGAAAGAGAGAGAGAGAGACAGAAGGAATGAGTCACAGAGGGAGAGATGGAAGGAGTGAGAGGTGATGGAAAGGAAGGAGAAATAAGTTACTGGGTCATAATCGCAGCTCGGGTGCAAAACAGGACAGCAGGCAAGCTCTTTCTCCAAACACACCTGTCTGTACAAACACACACACACACACACACACACACACACACACACACACACACACACACACACACACACACACACACACACACACACACACACACACACGCAATCCTACACCCGCACACACTAACACAATCACACAACACTAACCTATCTATTGAAACACCTACATATATATATATATATATATGACATAAATGTTTAAAGTGTTATAATAAATAACATATATATGTTACATATATATGTTTTTAAATATATCTATAGATATATATCTCTATATATATATATATATATATATCTGTACATATATACATAAACATTTGTTTACATGAGACCCCATCTTCAAAGAAAACTGGAAAGCAGCAGACCCACTGCTCAACTGTCCAGAACCTATCACACTTGTATGGGGCAAACAACGGACTGAGGCTAGCCAACACGATTATGGTGTGAGAGTGGAGACTATACACTCCAGTGGTGTTTTACAGTGAGGCGGGGACGAGAGACGAGGTGATCATGCAGGGTTCTCCAGTCGTTCCACCGGGTGCCCCTGCCAGGTTGGAGGTGGATTCCTTAAGCTGTCCCACTCTGCCTGTGAGCTTTAAAAGTAAAAGTCCCCAGGCTTCTCTCTGGGAGTGCACCAGCCAGAAGACGCAGCCTGGCCTTCCCAGTGTGATGAAGGCACAGGGATACAGGGAGAAGGGGAGGGCATGTTGAATTGTGTTTGCGTGAAGGGAGAAACTTGCTCAGCAATGGAGAGCGATACTGTCAGCCCACAATGCACACAGTGTGTGTGTGTGTGCGTGTGCGTGTGTGTCTGACTGTGTACATGTATGAAGGCTAATATAAGCAAGATGAAGGATGTTCCACATCTTGTGCATTTTCATTATGCATGCATGGTACATGCGTGTATCTCACTATGCCTATGCATCTGCATGCTTTATGTTCAGAAGTATATACAGTAACTGGAGAGCCATGGAGAAGAGGGAGGGGTGGAGGGTATCCACCAATCCGAGGAACTAGTGGAGTGCCAGTCAACATCTCCACTGACACTGACTGTGTGTGTGTGTGTGTGTGTGTGTGTGTGTGTGTGTGTGTGTGTGTGTGTGTGTGTGTGTGTGTGTGTGTGTGTGTGTGTGTATGTGTGTGTGTGTGTGTGTGTGTGTGTGTGTGTGTGTTATTGATCAGTCATCTCAGTGGCTGTTATCACCACTGACACGGAGACAGACAGCTACCAATGATGCATGGCACGAAAGAACCATTTAGACGCAGGGATAATGGAGTTACAGGTTCAAACACACACACCCAATCACACACACACACACACAAACGCATGCACACACAGGAACATTGCACGTACTCAGTTGCCAGACAAACACGCACATTCACACACGCACACACACATCCACACCCACACCAACAGACCCACACACACACACACACACACACACACACACACACACACACACACACACACACACACACACACACACACACACACACACACACACACACACACACACACACACACACACACACACACACACAAAGAGAAGGGTCACACCTCTAAATATACAGTTGATACATGCACATCACATCCAGTCCCGGAAGCACAATGGACTCATTACACAAGCGAGTGCGGTTGTATTTGTAGGGGATAGATTGCTTCTTTGTGGCTTGTGCAGCTCTCTAAATCATGAAGGATGCCAATACACTGCGTACATAGTCAATGATAATCTGCACAAGGACCCCTCAGGCCGACCGGCAGCTATCGCCATAGTGGAATAAAAGTATGACTTCTCTTCGGAGGAGGAGACACGCTATATCTGGCAAGGCGACCCAGGGAAGACAGGGGGATGAGCGGGGCCGGAAATAATCGATCAACTCCAGTTTGATGGTTCCAAAGAGGGGCTAAGGAACCCATTGCCGCCCCCCATCGCCGCCCCTCAGTCGTGATGAGAAGTTGAAGTTGCTCCGTGTGTGCGTACTCACCTGAAACACAGAGAGAGAGAGAGAGAGAGAGAGGGTAAAGGGAAGGAGGGGAAAGAATAAGAAGGCAAGAGAATGGGAGGGGAGAAAAGATACACCACGTTAATAAATGATCCAATGCTGTTTGCGTGTAACGTAGCATATATGTCTGTAATGTCAAGCAACGAAAACGAGGACATGAAGACAAAAGAGGAGAAGAAATGAAAGGGAGGGAGAATAATCTTGATAAATCAGTTGGCTGCGGCTCCACCGGTCGATCCCTTGATTGAGTTGAAATCATGCCGTGTTTCCTTGACGCGACAGTAAACAAACAAAGAAGAGCCGAAATGTTGCCGTGGATGACTTGGCGTTTTATTAATTTTTGCCGTTCCAACTAGGGTGTTAGAAGGAAAATTATTGCCCAATTCAAATATATTTTCAGGTTTCCATCTGGTTTATGGATTCCCTCCCACACAAATCACACACACAGACACACACACACACACACACGTGCGCGTACACACACACTATCTCTCTGTCACACCCTTTCTCCCCTGTCTAGCTTCCTCTCTCTCCCGCTCTTGCTCACCAAGCTCTCCCTCTCAAACAACAACAGCGATAAGGCGTCAGGCAATATTGAACCATATGAGAATAAATTGTGAAACACACATGCACATGCCTGTTAAATCATCTACCTTTAAATGTTTGTGCAACCCAGGGAGATACGCCTTTGTGTGACTCATTTCATTCTTTTATGAAAACCTATCAGCCAATACAATACTAATTCCATCTTAGTCCCGCCTCCCGCTTGTCATTATGGCTTTTGACAGACTCTCTCTCTCTCTCTCTCTCTCTCTCTCTCTCTCTCTCTCTCTCTCTCTCTCTCTCTCTCTCTCTCTCTCTCTCTCTCTCTCTCTCTCTCTCTCTCTCTCTCTCTCTCTCTCTCCCATTAATCATAAAATGTAACCTTAAATGCAGCACTAAGAGTATTAAAAATATAAATGCTAGATCCATGTTAAACCAACAAAATGGTGGTGTATTGTATCTCAGAATTCATTGAAAATACTAGTAGCTAGCTCTTTATGAATATACTGCAAGGCAATTTTGTTATGATAATATTGGGCCTATGCTTCAATGCTTGGTGTGTGTCTTGATTTTAAATTAATAGAGCTGGAATTTACATTTCAAGCCCTATTAATTAGTATTCTCTCCGCGATAATCTTAGTCATTTCTCTTCTTTTCAGGTTTTGGTTTTTGATGTCGCTTGAATTATCTGTACAACTGAACACATCATAAAGTTATATTTTATACTGGTCATAGTAACAATTAAGGGGCAGTGTTTACGATTTAGTAGCATATTTGGGCTTAATGTATTCCTGGCTTGTTGATGGCGTTGTACTTGATTTCTCAGTCCATTTCTTATTTCTACATGCACTGGTGTCTTCTTAATGCTTGCCAACACTATTGTTATTTTGACAATATATTGTTAATATCTACAGTTTATTGTTCATATTGAACAGATTACTGCCCAGGTGCCATTTAAAATGGATGTGTGGGCTGCATGGGTTCCTCGGGCCAGCAGTTGAGAACCTTTTGACTTGCCAAGTGAACCCGGAGCTCTGAGGTATATTTGCCAGTATTTTTAAGGTTAGAGATTTACTTAATGTCGAATGAGTGTGTCGTGTGTGTGTGTGTTTTCTTGAGATTTAAGTTAATCGACTTGCTCCCGGTCTCCCCTCCTACGCCGTCTTTCTTGTATTTTCTATTTTTCTTATTCCTGCTGTGGGCTTCCTGAGTAATGTGAAGACGTGTTCAAATGTCAGCATCCAGGCGGGCTGCCCAAGAGTATCCAAGCCTGGGCTCTCTGGGAATAGAATGGCATGGCCTTGTGCTGTACCATCGCTCCTATCTCCACAGGGACAGCTAGACTCATGTTGATCCAGCCAACCATGAAAACGCACCCAGGTCACCCCCCTTCCACCCAACATGGCCAGGCTCTGCCTGCAGCCATGGTCCACAGATATGTGAGGCCACGAGGGAAAAATCCATCAACGTTAGGAAGTGGCAGGGAAGGAAATGCACTGCTTGAACCAAAAGCTGTTGGTTAGCTATGGGTGGTACGAAAACGAGGCTTACCATACATTATATGGTAGTAAAATTACATAAATAGAGTTTATATTTATATGGCATAAAGGTATACACCTACTATTTATAGAACTTCTTATTTCCACATTGATGGGAAAACCGTTTAGAACGATTAATGATTCGGAATTATTTGGATATTATCTTTCGATGACTAAACACGTGCGGGCATGTCTAGTCACATGAACACCAGTGTAGGAGAACATACACACCACTGCAGAGGAACGGGGGGCTACTGGGGGGAGGGGGAGAAGGTATAAATACCTTGGGAGTCCAAATCACACAGGATCTGACATGGTCAACACACAGTGCTGAGAAAGCCAAGGCAGCGCCTTCACCACCTCGGCCAGCTGATGAAATCCAGAGTCTCCCTGAGGACGCTGTAGCCGCTGTCCTCTGGAGCGGCAGAGAGCGTCCTGATAGGACGCCTCACTGCCTGGTTTGGACGCAGCTCGGCTCAGGATAGGAGGACGGTGCGTTCGGTTACCCATAACAGTACATTTATTAAGCTGACGCTTATATCCAATGCGACTCACAATAAGTGCATTCAACCATCAAGATACTGGCCAGAAGTTGCGAGAAATTGCAATTCCTCAAATCAGCAAACTGCTTCTACTGCTACGTTTTAGAACGAGAGATGGTTTATTATTTTTCTGAAAGCACTGTTTGAACTGTGCTCCCCAGCCTGCATGACATATGCATCAGGAGGTGCAGAACTGCTGTTTCATCTGCTGAAAGGCAAGCGCCTCCGCAGACACACGGCTACAACAGAGTCTGAGACGGATTCTCATTACCCAGGCCATCAGGACCATGAACACTGATCTCAACAGGGCCCCCTCAAAGTTACACACACTGCCCCTCTTAAGCAGTACCACATAAACACACACACACACACACACACACACACACACACACACACACACACACACACACACACACACACACACACACACACACACACACACACACACACACACACACACACACACACACACACACACACACACACACACGCTCACATATAGCGCCTAAACATATTTAGATATATGTCAGCATTGCCACTCTGCTGTGGCACACAGGAAGTGTGTGTGTGTGTGTGTGTGTGTGTGTGTGTGTGTGTGTGTGTGTGTGTGTGTGTGTGTGTGTGTGTGTGTGTGTGTGTGTGTGTGTGTGAGACAAGAAGTTCTTGAATCTTGAATCTTGAATTCGTCAGCAACACACAATGGCAGTTAACGGCCAATTGTGATTAAAACCATGGTCTGCGGGTCCACCATTTGATCAAAACCCTTGACAAACGAAAGACGCTGAGAGAGCAAGCGAACAAGTGATCCTAATAACCGGTAGAGCCGCCATCAGCGTCGCGTCGGGGGAGATCCAAGGCGTCCCGCTGTGCTGTTTAAAGGCTAAAGTGGTAACGAGGGAACTAATTCTTCAAACCTGCAAAAAGATATCGCACATTTTCCCAACTGGGAACGCAATTATGATTATGATTTCAGTCATGGTATTTGTACGGGTCGGGGAGGTACAAGAGCTATCTTCAGGGCTAAATTGGTGCTTAATTCTGAAAGGTTTAATTTTCACACAAACCTGCAACACTGAACCAGACGGGAGACCCGATACAGGTTCAGTTACAGCTTCTACTGAGATGAGCCTTGATAGATCTAAACCTCTGCGTCTAATAGGAACCTTAGCATGTAAATGGAAACACAGAGGGCTCCAGTATATATGGTTGGTAAAGTTTTTTCCTCGGAGATACACTGTATTATTATCCTTCTTTCAAGGCAGTGGTGGTGAGCTGAAGAAGCACGTTACCTCGCCTTCGTGGTGTGTACGTGAGAGTGGCCATGCAGGCCAACCATCGGACTAGAACCAATGTTTTGTGGAATTAATCCCAGCCACACAATTTGTTTACCGCTTAGTAATTATTATTATATAGCAAGGCCTTTCAATAAAGTATTAGTTCTGTGTTATTGTTATTATAATTATGATGTAATTATGTGTTATTATGTGGCGGCATGTGGCTCAGGAGGTAGAGTGCGTTGGCTGGTAACCACGAGGTTGCTCGTTTGATCCCCGACGTCTGTCCCTGAGCAAGACACCTAACTGCACCGGACGAGCCGGCTGACACCTTGCATGGTTGAAACTGCCGTCGATGTGTGACCGTGTGTGTGAACGGGTGTATGAACGGGTGAATGTGAGGCAATATTGCTAAGCGCGTTGGGGGGCCACTGGTTGGAAAAGGGCATTAAATGTAAATGCGGTCCATTTACCATTTACCATTTATTCTACAAAATGTATTTATTTATTTATTTTATTTAAATCTCTGCAAGCGTCTCGGCTACGGCCACTAAGGGGTTCAGTGAGCCCCCTGATCTGACGCAAACGGCCCCTATGCTCCAGCCTAATAGTTTAAACATCATCTCCCTCCGTTTACATAATACCTTATCTTATTATTGGATCCGCACCCGGCTGGCGGATCCAAGCTGTTCTCTCACTGACTGCGAGGAGCATTGAAGCGTTGAAAGCAGACTTAACACACCATAGTTTAGCACACAGGGCTTTGCCGTTCCTTGGCTTCCACACAACTATACTCATCGTTTTTGTCAAATACCCATTTTAGGGGAGACAACTTAGCATGGGGGTGGGGGGAGGGGGGTGCATGTGTTTAAGGTCTCTGGTTGCCAGGAGACGGTCAGTCGGAAGGGAAAAGAAGATCACAACGTGCGGAAACCAGATTGTGCAAAAACAAGCGATAAAGAATGAAATAGAATAACAGTGTTATTTGAGAGAGGGCGATAGAGAGAGAAAAATGGTGTGGTGGATGATAACAGTCACAGACAGGGTTATGACAGACCTGTGTATGTGTACCTGCATGGCAGGGTGACTCTGGCCTCAACCACGGTGGGGCCGCTCAAATATGTCTCATCAGAGCATCACACACTGTTACTCATACTCTATAGACCGTCTTTGTTATTCTCATTACTAAATGTCACCTCTGTTAAGCAAACACCGAATCAATAGAACACTCGGGGAGCCTCGTGTGAACTGCGTCCAATCGAATTCTGATATTTCAGCTATTTATTTATCCGTGTCCGTCTACAAATGCCAATTAGAGGGAAATGCGAGCGAGTGGCCTGGCTCCAACCTTACCCTTTTCAACGGGCTGGATGTACGCGCCAGAGGACAGACTAACTGCTCCACTAGCATAGCCGTACACATACACACACATAGCCACACACAACCTCCTCCCCCCCATCTCTCTCTCTCCCACTCCACCACCCCCCCCATCTCTCTCCACCTCCTCATCCCTCTCTCCTTCGCTCTCTAATGGGAGGCCGTTTCTCTCACCCTTCCTCTCTCTCGCCTTCTCTCTCTATCAGAGACGGGGGCGTGGAGGAGAAATCAAAGGGAGGGAGAACAAGAGAGAGAGAGAGAGACAGAGGGGAGGGGGAGGAGAGGGGGATGGATGACAGAGAGAGGGGGGAGATCTAAAATGGGAGTTATCTGTCTGTTTGGGCATAAATAAAGCTTTTGTGGTGGCAGACCCTGCCTGGAAATCCAATAGAGAATGACACACAGATGACCCGTTAGCCCCCCTTGTTAGCTCTGCAGGGAGAACAAAGGGGGGAGCTGAAGCAGGAGGAACCCAGGAGGAGGACGACCACAACAACAACAACAACAGCAACGACGACGACAACAACCAAAAAAGACACAACAACACATAATCAAAGCCAAACAGCAACTATCTGTTGAACATTAACCATATCCCAATGGAATAATATGAACATCATCATGCTCATTATCATTACTGATATAATTAAACATGGGATGTCCCCATCTGCGTTAGTGAATTGATTAATTCAAGGATGTGTGAAATGTGGTGCTGGTGTGTGGGAGATACCATGTGTCCACCAATAGGAGAGGGATCACTATGTTGTGCGTGGGCGAAGGTGTGTGTCACTAATGAGGGAAATGGGCAAGGTCCACCGAGGAGATGGACAAGCCCTGGTACCAGCAGGTGATCTTGGGCAGGCTTCAATCCCTAAAGCTCATGGTTTGGCTGCTTGACCACGGACTGGGCTATTTTCTCATGATGACTTGGTCTGGCTTAGCGCTAGCTAACTAGGGGTTGGCTGAGGGATAGCAAAATGGTCGGTAAGAGATAGTTAGTCAATTAGACGCTT
>NC_079418.1:25953802-25963802 GCF_026213295.1 Gadus chalcogrammus | reverse complement strand
AAGCCTTAAAGGTTTGATGGCTTCAACCAAGCCACGCCTTAAGCCAGACGGACACACACAGCCAGTCACCAGCCAGCTAGTTGCACAAAGACTAAAACGCATCCATGAAAACATTATCTTTATGTATTTGTGTTTCGATGTGCAACACGTTTGGACAGGCAGCAATTGAGGGTTACAAGAAAAACGAATGGGTCAGGCATCTGTTACTACTGTACAATTCCACTTTTGTACCACTACCAAACCAGTTTTTGACATGGCAACCCTCACAACCACTCTGAAAACAGTCTTTATTTTCCTATGTTTTTAACAAAGGCTGAAAGGCTAAAGGATAAATGCTAAAACTGACCATTTGCTGCATTGAAATTGACCCAGAATATTGACAGTGAATTTAACATCATTTTTAATCTTGTAATTTTCCACTGTACTGCCGCTATCACAGCACCTGTTCTGACATCTCTACTGGTGTGTAACATGCATAGATAACAACCCTGCCTCCCACTTCACTGCAGCGTAACATAACTGCAATTAGCAGGATGATCGTTTTAGCTGTGTTTGATTCATCGCTTATTGAACACATGGGAAAGGAAAGGGAGCGTTTCGAGATAAAGGAAAAGAACAGAGGTGGTTCAACGTGCCTTTGCCTCTCTTTCCTCACTTCTACGCGTACATGCAGGCCAACTTCAAAACGTGAAGTGGCATGAGTGGGGCTTTCAAAAAAAACAAGAGCTTAAAACAGAAAGTGTTTGCCCTCCTGCCAGGCCGTCCCCAGGCTCCTCCATCCCACAGACAGGCGGCTTCACAGAGAGAAACGAGACCACTATCCCCCCAGAGTAACAATATGCTGTATTGCGCCACTTCTCTCTCTCTCTTTCTCTCTCTCTCCCTCTTTCTTCTCCCTTTCTGTCTCTCTCTCTCTCTCTTTCTTCTCCCTTTCTGTCTCTCTCTCTCTCTCTCTCTCTCTCTCTCTCTCTCTCTCTCTCTCTCTCTCTCTCTCTCTCTCTCTCTCTCTCTCTCTCTCTCTCTCTCTCTCTCTCTCTCTCTCTCTCTCTCTCGACTCAAATGCCTGTGATCCCATATTGAATTTGGTCATTAAATCTGCACTATCATAGCATTTCCTTGTTAACAACTTGCCCCGAGAGAACAAAATATAAAGCAATCACTGGTCTCCTTATTGACGAGGAATTAACAGTTTTAATTAGCTTGCTTGTGTGTGTGTGTGTGTTTGTTTGTGTGTGTGTGGTATTACTTTATCGCTGTAACATGAACTGGGAAAACAAATCAATTAATCAAACAGGAATACATGTTTTCATCTAATGACGTCTGTTGATGTGAATTGTCTGATGGTGTAAATTGCATCCAAATTACAGAAGTCTGTGTGTGTGTGTGTGTGTGTGTGTGTGTGTGTGTGTGTGTGTGTGTGTGTGTGTGTGTGTGTGTGTGTGTGCGTGTGTGTGTGGGTGTGTGCGTGCGTGCGTGCGTGCGTGCGTGCGTGCGTGCGTGCGTGCGTGCGTGCGTGCGCGCGCGTGTGTGTGTGTATTACATTGTATCATACTGGTCTTAACTGTTTTTAGTTGGTTGTATCTGGTCCATACTGGCTCTAAATGGATATAGGTAGTCAAGCTGGTTTCAACTGGTCCTAGTTGGGCATAGCGGGTCCTAACTGGTTTTAACTAATTAAATCTGGTCCTAGTCTATTGTATCTAGTTCTAACTGGCTCTCACCGAGTCCTAGTGTTCCTAACTGGTCCACTCTGTCAGTGTTGTTTGACATGACTGTAAACATCAAGTCTATTGGACGGAGACCACCTCTTGCTGCGGCGAGCTGCTAATCCAGCGGTCTGAGGGTGGATGAGCTGTGAAGTGATCTGATCAAACAGACACAGCCCCCCCCCTGCTGAGACTGACGGCAGCACACTTCCTGGTAACACAGAGCCTAGCTATATGCACCAGGAGGCGGAACAGACACCTTTTCAGTGACACATCCATGTTGCATTCGGTGTTAAATATAAGGGCTATGGATTTGTAAGGAAGTAAAACAGGTTTCTCTTGGTGATGGTCGAGTGGAGATAGGTTCTGTGGTATAAATAGGACCGAAGTGGGGGAGTTGACAGAGGAGCACCATGCACCATTGGAAAAAGGAAACAGATTCTAAATAGTTCTATATACATATATACAATCTGGAGGGCGAGAAAACATAACATCCTGACAAACACATCACGGATATGAGCTAAGGAAAATGCAAGGCTTCACCCTCTTATGTTGGAAAACAGCACACGGCCAACCCTGCAGCGCGCCTAATGACACAAGGAGGCCGCGTGCGTACATATCTGAACCCTATCGGCGGCTATTCCCTCAGCTACCCCTTCGCCTGTGTTCCTCCTTTAGCAGCGACATGCCCAGACAGCGGTAGTAGGAGGAGGAGCAGGGGCTGGGGGAAACAGGAAGGGGGGGAGACGTGTGGCTGTGGCCTATTTGTAGCTGTTGCCAAACCCTATAAAATGCCCCCCACCACCCCCGCCCACACACACACACACACACACACACACACACACACAAACACACACCTCTCCTCTCTACGCAGCCCCTCCACCAGGCAGTCTCCTCGGATTGACGCACCCTGCATCGCCTAGCGAGAGACAGAGTGACCAGACCCCCAGCTGGCATTCTCTGTAATTGTTATTCCGTTATGACGCGCGAGCGCACCCAGAGAACACACGCACAACGTCAGAGTCCGGTTTCGTTTATGAGCTTTTATTACATTTTTATCATTTTAAATTGCCAAAGGGAAAATGGCGAGTGCGTCCGTCTATGTAGCGAATCCTGTCCAAATCTGGCGTAATATGTGCGACGGTTGGATCACAAAAATAAATTTGAATCGGGCCAGGGACAAATAAACTTGAGCTAACGCGAGTGAAGGAGCATTGAGATTCCCAATTATCGGGTGAAATGGCTGATTCTGATGCAAATGCATCAATCTCTCGAAAATTATGCAAACCCTATTAGTAGACATGTCAATTCAAATTCAGAAAGAGTGCTCGCACCTATGATGTATTCAACCGCTTTAAAATTGGCCACAAGAAAGACATTAATATTCTCCAAGCGCATGTTTTCATATTGAAAAAGAATAAAGTCTATTTAGAGAAGCGAGTCAGTTGGAAACAAAAATTAATGGGGAGAAAGTGACCATACACACACAATGAATTTCAATTACCTCTGCTCAATGTTTTAGCTTGCTGTCACGCCCACACACACGCCCTCACACACACACATTAATATGTATACTGGACGTTTCGAGCAGATACTAGTCATGCAAAGCATTAACGTTGTATGTTTTTCGTGGACATCACAAGGCATTAGAAAATATATAAAATAATAATTGATAAGAAAAGAAGCGAAATGCAGGAAAGTACATTGGGCCTGGCTGTGGTAGGGGCCTGTCAACCGTTATACATCTTCTGCTGTCGTTCGCTCCTCTTCCCCCACCCCGCCATCTCTGCTCCTCCGCTGGGTAAAACACACAACCGGCACAGTCACATACACACACACATACACACACACATACACACACACTGCCCCTGCCCATGTGGCTGCTCGCTGCTGACGTCACGTCTGTGAGTCATGGTTGTTCCGTTACACACATGCATGCCAGCATACAAACACACACACACACACACGCACACACACACACACACGCACATACGCTCATATAAACACAGAGTACGTTTTCTCTGCTGTGTTCCAGAATTGCACCTAGCTCCCAGAATGCACCAGGAGAGGAGGTTGGCTCTGTTGGGCTGCAGGGCAAGGAATTTACCGGTGGAAGTCTGGAATTTCACTAATGATATACGGCCTCGGTTGAAATGGGGGCAGTTATGACATGGCATAGGAACAGCAATAACCATTGCTGGCTGTGTGTCTCTCTCTCTCTAAAGACAGAAGAATTGTAGAATTGAGTCCAACGGCTTTCCCCTTCACCAAACTATCCCGTCTCCCCCTCCCTTCAATGCCTCTTTGTTGTTATTTATTTAAATCCGTGTCAAGGAATTCAGATCTTCCTGTCGTTTTTATCTCCTTTACACATTGCAGGGATTCTGGGGAACAGATAAACTCTGCTCCCCCATTAACCCTAATTTGGGAACAATCGCTTCAACCTGATCCCTGTTTCAGCGGTGAGTCAATGAAGGCAAAGCCTCTGCCCTTAAGACGAGAGGGGCTTCAGTCGACCCGTGTGTGTGTGCGCCTATGTGTGTGTGTGTGTGTGTGTGATTGTGTGTGTGTGTGTGTGTTTCTGCCTCTGTGTGTGTGTCTGTGTATGTGTATGTATGTGTGTATGTGTGCATGCGTGCGTGCGTACGTATGTATGTGTGTGTGTGTGTGTGTGTGTGCGCATGCAAGTGCAATCGTGTATGCGCATGTGCGTGTGTGCGTGCGTGCGTGCGTGCGTGCGTGCGTGCGTGCGTGCGTGCGTGCGTGCGTGCGTGTGTGCGTGCGCGCGTGCGTGCGTGTGTGCGTCCCCGCCTGTCTCCCAGCCCGCTTGCCTTCAGCACGCCACCACCAGCGACCCAGGCGTGGGCTCCCTGTCAGTCGGCGGGCCGTCCGGCCTGAGTGACGCTGAGGCCTGTAAACACGCAGGTCCCCTCCACCCGGCGCAGCATTAACATGCAGGCCCAGCCGCCAGCAGGTGGGCCCGGCACTGCGCCGCCTGGAGCAGGTGGCAGATAGTCGATGTGGGGAGGAGGCTCCTAAATCATTCATGGTGCCTTGGTGGGAGGGGATGTTCTCCCTCTGAGTGTGTGTGTGTGGGCGCGCATGTGTGCTGCGTTGTGTCTTTTGTGCATGCATGTTCATCATATATATATATGAGGATATATATATAGACATATATCAAGAAAGGATGGAGTGAGAACGAGGAGAGAGAAGAAAGGAGGAGTTGTTCTAGAAGGAAGGAGGGAGGACGATGGAGGTGGTAAGATATTAGAAGGTGAGGTGAAGTGTACTGCTAGAAGTCAGGAGGTATGGTATTAGAAGAGGGCGGGAGAGGTGAGTGCAGTGTCGTGAGGGCGAGCCCTAGCAGGGGACAGAGCAGATTAATCAGTATGCAGGCTGTACACCATGGACTGACCTCGGGCAAAGAACTTACACACACCGGACCAAAAAAAAAACATCACTAACACCGTAAATTATTACCTTTCATTATCGAAATTAGCCCTCCCTTCACGTTGAGTAATCTCCCTTTTTCTCTCGCCTCTCTCGCTCATCTTTATCCGTTTCTCTTTGCCAGTTCTTTTTTCAATTCTGTTTTTTTCTCTCTCTTTCTTCTGTCTCTTTTTTCTTTGCCTACTCTTTTTTGTATTATTCTCTCTTTCTCTCTGTCTATTACTCTTCTCTAACATCTCTCTCTGCACCTCCACCTGTCATCACAGGTGGACCTCTCTCTCCCTCTCTCTCTCTCGCTCTCGCTCTCGCTCTCTCTCTCTCTCTCTCTCTCTCTCTCTCTCTCTCTCTCTCTCTCTCTCTCTCTCATCTCTCTCTCTCTCTCTCTCTCTCTCTCTCTCTCTCTCTCTCTCTCTCTCTCTCTCTCTCTCATCATATTGGAAGGAGAATGATATTGACTGAGAAAAGCAATTACCTGTCATTTACCCCCCTCCCCCTCCCTTGTGATTCAAAGGAAATGTGAAATAATTATCATTATTCACACACACCCACCTCTTAAATCAAGGGTGTGTTTGGGGACAGCCCTGTCACACTAGGTGGTGTGTCATGTGGGATTAAAGGATTCTCGTTAAACACACAAACATACACACACCTAACAATATACATATAACACACACAACACACACTCAGATATACACACATAAATAACGTACACACACAGACCACACACACACACACACACACACACACACACACACACACAGACACTCACACACATTCCTAGAAACACAATTAATTGTCTCTGCTGTCTGAAACCAGCTCAAAAGTCATCTCAGACGCGACACGTTATCTGACGCAGTGTATGATCTTCAGAGTCTGGCGGTGATGAAGATGACGTGGTGAGGAACAGGAGCCTGGTTCGGCTGACAGGGGCTGCATGTGGTCGGTTCTCTGTTGTCACATCAATGTAGACGTGTGCATGCTCGCTTCATTGTCAAAGAACAGGAGGAATAGGATATGCCACTGTAATTAGATTACCATACGGTATGCTCAGCTCTGGTAGCATGTGTAGTGACCTACATTCAGATGAATGGTTCCTATACTGACTTACATATCAAGGTAGTTGTGGATCTGTGCAGTTCCATCGCTTCCTCTGCTTCAGAACATGAGTCTGGGCATATGCTTCAAAATTATATACGACCAATACTGGAATCTATTGGCTTCCTCGTCGACTGAATGTTGTCTCCTCTCTCTGTTATCAACCCCCGGTCTCTTCCTGAAGCGGTATTTTCTGTTTGGTGCCTGCCCTCCCTTTACTGCTTGGTTTTAGAACAAGGACAAGCTGTGTGGGCTGTGTAACAACTGGCCAGCATTGCCTATCAAAAAGTGATTCAACGCAGGATCTCGACCACTAAGACTGCCTTCTGCAGGCTATGTCCAGAGAGCGGGAGCCAGAAAGAGACAGACAGACAGAGAGAGAGGTACACTTAAATCACTAGTTATTCCTAACTGTGTGAGGGCAAATGTATATTTGGGCCGGATTTGCCCCTGCTGCCTCTGGGGCATTACTACCAGTAATACAACTCAAGCCCTCTCCTCTCTCTCCCTTGCACCAGTTCTCTCTCTCTCTCTGTAGCAGAAGTTGCAATATGCAAATCCCAAAAAGAAATGCTAATGTACGATGACTAGCGCGGGCAACATTTGCATATGCTAGCACACTCCACCCCAACGATGTAGCCTGACTCGGTGACCCTGGTCAGGTTGCCAGGGAGACGACCTCTCGCTGCTCCTGCCAAACAGGGGCCCGGAATCGACACGTGGGGGAGCTTTCGGGAGGCAAATGAGTGTAGGTACCGTGCCGTGCTCCTCCGCTGGCAGATGTGTTTGCGGTGAAGCGCGGTGCTTAGCGGCCACACTGGAGCCAATCAGGGGGTATAGTTTCCCCCCTGGATTGCTTTCTGTGGCCCATTGTAGACACTTAGCTTTTTCCCTTTGAAATTACAATAGTTGCGCCGCAGACAACAACGGGCTCAGTGCTCCTCTGTGCAGGGGCTCCACAATAGGGGAAAGAAACGAGGGGGTAGGGTGGCTGAGCAACACTTCTGCTTCCCCTTCGTGCCTTTTAAAGAAGGATATACTGTACTTCCACATTTCAAAAACAGCATTATTCCCCACTCCTGGTGACGCTTGTAGCCAGACACACACAACCGTCTTAGTAGACCGTTTCAATGATGCAAACACACACACACACACACACACACACACACACACACACACACACACACACACACACACACACACACACACACACTCAGAGAAGCAGAGGCAGACACCTCGCTCGAATGCGTTCATGTGCAGGTCTGTAGTGGTTGTAGTAATCGCCAGGGTGCACACTTTAACACACAAACATTTGGTGGCTGGGTCGCAGGGAACAATGCCTGGCACAGGGTGGTCCTTTAGAACGGGCAAGAGTGAAAGGATTGCGTTTGAGAATGCCAGGCGAATGTCTTGCCCCCCCCCGATAAGCCACTAAGAGGGAGAATGCACGGGATATTTCAGCCTTCGACTTTTGAAAATCCTCCAATTTATGGAATGTACGCTCACAACTTAAATAATATCGAGCCATTGTGAGGAACATGAATAGCCATTGAGCGATGGAATAAGGGGGAAGAAAAGGATGCGAGAGAGAGCCAGAGTGAGAGAGACAGCCAGAGTAAAGGGTGGGTGAGTGCGTTTGCGTGTGTGTGTTTATGTGTGTGCGTGTGTGTGGGCGCATGTTATTTTACAGTTATGCTGGCTTTATGTAACAAACCCTTATCAGAAAAGACTCTCTCTCTCTCTCTCTCTCTCTCTCTCTCTCTCTCTCTCCCTCTCTCTCTCTCTCTCTCTCTCCTCTCTCTCCCTCTCCTCTCTCTCTCTCTCTCTCTCTCTCTCTCTCTCTCTCTCTCTCTCTCTCTCTCTCTCTCTCTCTCTCTCTCTCTGCCTGGAGCGAAATATTTGTTTACACACCAACACAAATGGGACACAGCCGTTTGTCTTGTGAGCGATTGTTCTGCCGCGGTTGAACGTTCTGCTGTGCATTATCTGTGTCCATACGCTCTGTCACATTAACAGACTTCCCCAGTCCCCCCTCTGTCTTCTAACGCTCCTCTCCTCTCTGTTCATACATGCTGCTATCCAGTGTGCTCCCTCGACCCCCCTCACTACGACCCTGGGGTGCAGAGTGCGTCTGGAAGGCTGGACGAGCGAGGATCACTGGATTTGTGTCTTCATTTCGTCCATCCACCCGTCTTCATCCATCCATCGGTCTAAGTTATACATCTTCATTGATGCGTCAATCTCATGTGTCCATTGAATCGACCCGTTCATTCATTCATAGCCAACCAATCCTCATGTAGTCATTTATCGTCATCCATCCATCCAAATGATTAGTCTATAAATGTATCCTCATCCAGTCACCTAAATCATCCACTCACTGACCCATCCATTTATCAAATGATATCACCCATCCATCCATTCATCTCTACCCATCCTCACCCCATCATTACAAAGCTCCTCTTTGTAGGAATGGTGAATCATTCACTCCGCTGAGGTATCTGGATCTGATCTGTAATGCAGGCGCTACTATGAGACAGGTAGGGTAGTGTGTGTGTGTGTGTGTGTGTGTGTGTGTGTGTGTGTGTGTGTGTGTGTGTGTGTGTGTGTGTGTGTGTGTGTGTGTGTGTGTGTGTGTGTGTGTGTGTGTGTGGAAAATCTATAAATCTAAATCTACCTGGTACATGATCTTGGAGTAAGGGTAAGTGCTGACTGCAGCAGTACAAAAAAAATTAAAGATATGGCACCACGAGTGGGTGATGCGCGAAACATCAAGACTGAACGTTATCAGGGTGTTTCTGTACTCAAGGGTTGAGATATATACCAGGCCTGCTTTACATATAAACTGTTCTTCTCTTCCTCTCGGCTGGGGTCAAACACTTATTAACACTGTCCCGGAGCTGGAATTATTCTAAACCGTCTTATTTCAATCATGCCGTAAAACCATTTTTTAATAGGCAGCATTGCCACTTAAATGGCCCTACATCCCCACATTATAATAACAGGCATGCACTGGAATCAAGACCATAATGGTCTTAATAACTCAACCATTATCATGCTTCTTGACAACCACATTGGAGATGACGCCGGAGATACAAGGAGATGCTTGGGCACGGTTTCTACAATGGTGCAATGAGCCCTAAGGGTAGAGAGAGGAAGAGTGAGAGTGAGAGAGAGAGACTGGGAGGAAGGGAGGGAGAAAGAGAGACTGGGAGTGAGAGAGAGACGGAGAGAGGGAGAGAGAGATGATTAGGGAGGGCAAGATGTTGAGACCCAATTGTCTTAAGATAATATGGCTTAAAATAGGGTGATACATACCTGTGCTGTTGGTTACTTTGTGTTTAAAGGCAAACGCATACACATGCTCACACACTCAGAAACAGACACGCACACACACACACACACATACACACAAAACACACACACACACACAAGTTGAAGAAGGAAGTGTACCATTGTGTTTTCAGCTAACGTAAAGTTAAATGAGAAATATTTTACTCAACCTCTTAAAAATAGATACATAATTTACGATAACACGTTTTCATATCTTATACCCTGAAAGTTTAATCACAGCTATTTTTACAAGCCTAATTCTTTGACCCAACTTGCTTGAGGTTTGACCTTACCCAGCCCCACATCATGATGAAGGTTGCCCGGGAGCCAGCGCTGATACACAATCAGTTAATGCCGTCTTTAATAACAGCGGCCCACAGTGACTTACCTGGCGGCTATGAGAAAGATTCTGTATTAAC
>NC_079418.1:25933802-25951302 GCF_026213295.1 Gadus chalcogrammus | reverse complement strand
TGCCGTGCCGGAGGCTTCGCGCAGCACTGCGTTTTGGGCTCAGCAAAAATAGAATGTGATGAAAAGAAACACAAACATACACCCTTCTAAACAACCCATAATGCCCCGAGCACAGGGAACAATGGAGGGGATCCACACAAATAACCACAAACACAGAGATATATATACCAGACATACTGGCAGATACACAGACCCATACAGCTTGATGCACAGACACAATATATATATATATTTATATATATATATATATATAAATAAATATATATTTATATCATTATGCATTCACAGATACACATCTTGTCTTATCACATCGTACAGGCTGACAAAAATACAGACACAAACAAACAACAACACAGAACACCTGTCAGTGTGTTTCTGCAACAGGCATCTTGCTTTGCTGTGTAACCAGGAAAGGAGAATGCTGAGTATTATAGCTCCATTCCTCTACATCAGCTCTGGTTCCTCCTACTACCCAAATACAATTGATTACCTCTTGCTTCATGTCCCTCCCTCGTCAGCCTCTTGACTCTAAACCCATAGCACTCAAACGGGTATCCCTCCCTCTGAAGTCCCTCCCTCTATCTCACCACTATCCAAACATTCAAAGCATCCTTTTCCGAATGGGAGCCCATGGGACTAGGTTACTGCTTCACTGAAATCAAATGACTTCTGTGAAATGACACAAAGGGTTTGGGATACAAGGTCAGCTGATCAAATAGGAAGGGGGCTTCATTCGAAGGTTCAAGAGAAAACAGAGCAATTTGCTGACACTCTCGATTGAACTGAGAATCACAATGACCTGGCCAAGAAAGCGGGTCAAACTAAACAGAAGAAAAGGCTCAGTGAAGCTTTTAAACCAGTAGTACAAAACAAGGACTCCTCAGAAGGGCGAACACACACCGGTAGCTGGTCGTTTCAGTAAAGCACGAGATAAACATGAGGCTGTTTTCCTACATGGCGGCCCCGCCTCACAGACAGAATAGAAACGTATATTAGACAACATGAGAAGCGTCTCGTGATTATGTTGAGGATCATATGTGTGGATCACATGTATTAATCCCTGCAGAAGAGAGGGAACACAGGGTAATTATGTTTTGCCGGCCCACATCCCTGCGGCTGACAATCAGCGGTGTTGACAAAGGACTTTGTGCACCAAAACACACAGAATCGCTTCCGACGAAACCAGCGTCACGCCAAGATACACTGGACCCGGGTAGTCATGGTAAAACCCCCGGCCAAGGCACACGAATACATAACATACGGGGGCTGTTTGCTATTCTGTTGTGCCAGATCAGCACAGAACGGACCCATGTATCAACCTAGCCTCAGCCCATTGGCTGCCAGGTCCCCGGATCCCGGTTCCCCCGTAAAAAACACCATCTCTGATTGGTGGAGAAAGGCCATGCATTGATTACCCATGGCCAAGCCTTTCAACATTAACCCAGCAGTCTGTTGGACCATAAGGTGCAGGAGAGAGTAATGAGTGTTTTACTGTTAATGTCCCTCTGTTTCGGGCTGTTTAGACAGGGGGGGGGGGGGCGAGGGGGGTTATAGTAATAAACAAGGCTGATAAAGCAAGGCTACTGAATCGACTGAATCAGATCATGGAATAAAATTATGAAAAATGTTTTAAATACATACTTGAATGAGTATGTGTAGGAGTGTGTGTCTGTGTGTGTGTACATCTGTGTGCGTGGGTGGGACGGAGGGGGGTCAATGACTTAAAGGCTGAATGTCTCCTTTAAATTAGCATGTTTATATTTTGAAATGCCAACATACAGGCTTAATCTCATACTCACACGTACACACATATGCGCACAAATATGCACAAACAAACCAATGCACACACACGCACACATACACACACACAGCCACACGCCGACACTTGCACACAAACACAGGCACACATAAACACACACACACACACACACCCACGCATTTACACCCCCACACAGAAACACACACACACACACACACACACACACACACACACACACATGCAGAGGGGCCCCTTGTTACTCATGCATGACCAGGCCACAATGCGCTTCTGAAAGTCCCCTGCACCGTTGGCGGGACAACAGAAACACTGAGAGTAGGATTGGAGGAGGAGAGGATTTGCCAAGACTGTGGGAACCCGGCAGACTCAACCTAACACCACAGAGAGCGGCTGAATGGGAGAGCTGCTTAGCTCTCTGGCTGTCTTAAAACCCCGCGTTCAGCAGCACCAAGCTGACTCCCTCAATCCCGCAGAGTTAGCCCCGAAAACCCCTCCGGACTCCAGTTAAGGAGATGAATAAGTAGCTTCTGGAGGATTGCGACGCAACGTTTTTTCATTTAAAAACAGCCAGGACATATCTGGTGCTTAGGCCTCCAGTTGTGAGGGGGCCGGTGCTTCAGGTTTCAGTTTCAGCCCACGTGGTCCGTGACACTCGGCGACTGAGACCTGCGTTCAAATCGGCCGCAGAGGGGCTGGTTTGAGGTTTTGGTTTCAGTGGCCTGGGTCCTGAGCTGGATCACTGGAACTCAGCAGAACTTGGCTCACACAGCGCTTGGATATTACCCTCCACGGGATTGGAAGAATATGACTGAGTCACTCGTACGGATACTGCAGGCAACTCACACGCTTCTCCTGAATAAAGAGACACAGAAAATGGATGAAAAGAGGTTGAGCAAGAGAGAGAGGGAAAGAGACAGAGCAAGAGAGAGAGAGAGAGAGAGTAGTAGTGGAGGGGGAAAGAACTGGTGAGAGAATGGAGAGTGAGACATGGGTGTCGTGGTTCATCACTATAACTTCCCCTTTGTGAGTCGGTGTGCTGCCCCGTCCGCAGAGTTCCACACAATGTCATTGTGTTAAACGTGGCTGTTTCACCTGTGGCCCAGTGGCTAACGTGCGCGCACAAAAGCGAGCTAACCACTAGCATGTCAAATTAATGAGATCTCCTTTGTTCATGAATAATTGAGGGAATGAAGTGAGTCCGGCGGTCGACAGAAGCGGTGAGAGTCGGGGCATACATCTACAATATCATAATTAGCTGGCCCCTAATGTGCTCCTATTCAATTCCTTTTTCTATTAACTTCTGCTGCGCTTTGGTTGCAAGAACTGGCCCTTCTACACACACACACACACACACACACACACACACACACACACACACACACACACACACACACACACACACACAGACACAATCCCACATGCATGCACACTTTTTAATTCAACAGCAGGTAGTAATGGATCAAAATTACAAGTGTGTCATCTCTCTTCACAGATAACCACAGAGGAGTCGAATTGTCAAGTCCTCGTGCGCACAAGTACAGTCAAATGACCTGATGAGGCAAAACAGGGACCCACACGCCCTCATTCAGCCCAAGATAGAGAGACGGTGGGTGGCAGGGAGAGCGAGAGAGAGAGGTAGGGGGGAGAAGTGAAGGGGGGAGGACTGGGAGAGAAAGACAGAGGCGAGAGAGACACAGAGAGATTAGGACTCAGAGGATGGGTGGCGACATGGGGGGAGGGAGAGAAAAAGGTAAGAGAAGGGTGAAGAGAGAATCATGGAGAGACACAGGAGGTTAGAAAGGAAGAGGGAGAGGGCAGGAAGAAGCAGAAAAAGAGAGAGAGAAAAGTGAGAGCCACAGAGAGCGTTAGTCCGAAATACAGAGGGAGACACCAAGAGAGCAAAGTATAGGAAAAAGGAAATGGAAGAGTAGGCTGTGAGCGCGAGGAACTCATCAGTGCAGCCTGGCTGCTCTGTGATGGAACCAGAGCACTGTACAATTCATTGTGAGCAGAGGAAAGTATGTCATCGTCGTATGAAAACCAGCACGCTGGGCGCCCACTGAGACACCATCCGTGTGGCTCGCATTATTACAGTAATACCCAGTGTAAAAACACCATTTAGGAAGGGTCTCAAGATGTCAGCCGCGTTACACCCGATAATAAATACGGAGACACGGAGAACAGATTCAGTTCTTCAAACCATAGCCGAGAGCATGTTGATAGCATGGATTTAGTCGTTATTAAACGCACTGTTACGTTCAAATCGTTTGCGGTCTCCTTGGCAAGGCCTCCTGGAGGGAAGCTATTGGAACAGAATATGTAGGAGGCGTCATGTTGGATGATTGGCACGAAGCACAGGATACACACCAGCTAAATGGTGCAAAATGATCTGGGGGAATTTATGTCGATGTGTTTGTCCCTTCTACCGTAACGGCACGTTATCCGTGAATGAAAAGGCGTAAATTGAATGAAAGTTGAATCCTTTGCAGTCTCGATGAACTCACTCCTACCTTGGTATACCAAACTATTTTAAATTTGTTCCACAAAAACATGCAATTTCCTACCTTCCTATCTGTCCTATCTGAACCTGTCAGAGCAGCGTCTGGACACCGGCCACTGGAGAACCCTCCCGCCTTAACAACCAGTGACAACTCCTGCTGTTCCACGCTGCCTATGGGCAACCCGGGGCAGTGGGCCCAGGGGCCAACCGCCCCCTAAAGACAGGCTTCTTCAGTCTCCTCCTCTGCTTCTAACGCCATCTCTCTGTTGATTTCGGCCTTCAGCCCGTAGCTCTGTGCCAGGACCTGGCGCCTCGCGGCTTTAGGCTTGGATTAGTGGGGGAGAGAGAGACATACAGATAGCCCTTTGGTGCTCCTGAGCTGTGGAGGCAATGCCAAGTCAGGGTAGTTGCTTGTTGTTGTCTGGGAAACTAAAGCTGAAATCAATGCCTTTGACTGTTTTAACAGTGAAGTGGAATAAGGAAATATACTAATAATACTATACTAATCTAATGCTCTGCGTCATTGAATTTTCTCTTATGCTATTCACCACCAACTACCTCTAATCATTAGGAGATGCTTTTGTCCGAAGCAAAAAACAGGGTTTAGAAAGTGAATCCAGAGAATGGTCATTAAGGAACAGGTAGGAGTTGGACGGTGAATACAGAGACAGGTCATTAAGGAGCAGGTGTGGGTTAGACAGTGATTTCAGAAGCAGATCACCAAGAGGGAGTTGGACACCAAACACAGCAGCATTCTGAGGGGATTCAAACACCCTTACCACTACTAGACTATCCTTTTTACCTAGCCTCTAAAGCATTTCATATGCAATTGTTTTTCGCTTCACCTTTTGATACACCTTAGAAATGTTTTCATGCAGTTTTACACAAATTGTAGTACCTTAGATGTGAACCCTTGACTGTGTTAATGGTACTTCAATGTCAGGCTAGGGTAGACCGCTACGAATCAACACTATGCGCTGCTAGTTTCAACATGGACTTCTACCTTCTTATATTCCTTTGGTGTGCAACTTTGGTCAACCTGCAAAACTTCCAAAAGAAGTGGTGCTTGTTAAGGCACTTCTTATATCCATGCAAGCAGAATAAATTCGTCTGACAAGGGTGCATGTCTGCCAATAGTGGCGTTCTCATAAAGGATGCGCCCCCTGCAATGATGAAAGCCCCAGGTTGACGGCAGGAAGAGACGTGTTCGGGGAAGAGGAGAAGAATGGTACCGACAGATGAGACGGAGCAAGAGGTGGTGGAGGAGTAGGAGAAAGATGGAAAACAAAATGGCAGGCAAATGTGAGGCAGATGGACAGAATCAATGCAATATAAAGATTTTGGTTTAATCAAAAAGGTAGATAATGTCTCTGGAAGCCACTTGTATCTCTGACTGGAACAGAGGGGAGGAGAACAAAACAGCAAATATTTGAAAAGACAAAAAATAATTATCACATATTTCACACTTATTATTTCACACTTGGCTGAGCTCTCTTCCTGCACATTTCTTTGTCGGATTGCGATGAAGCAGCTATGATTCATTTCATTCTGCTTCTAGCTGAGCGTTAGGCGTACATCCACTATCATCTTGCTATCGTCTGTTACGTTCATTCAGCTTTCATTTGTAACTCTGTGATTGCAAGTACATAAATCAATTATGCTAATTGGTATCTGCTACACAACAAGTGTGTGTGTGTGTGTGTGTGTGTGTGTGTGTGTGTGTGTGTGTGTGTGTGTGTGTGTGTGTGTGTGTGTGTGTGTGTGTGTGTGTGTGTGTGTGTGTGTGTGTGTGTATCTGGGGGAGAGGGTTAACATGCATGCACATAGTAGGATGTAATCATTTGTGGGAGAGTTAATATGCAAAGAGTGCGTGTTTGTGTGTGTGTGTGTGTGTGTGTGTGTGTGTGTGTGTGTGTGTGTGTGTGTGTGTGTGTGTGTGTGTGTGTGTGTGTGTGTGTGTGGGTGTGTGTGCCTGTGAAAAAACGTGTGAATAAGCGTGTGCGGTCGCAGCTCATTTCCTGAACGACTCATGCATGGCCGCTGTTCTTCTTTAGCTCTATCATTACTGCCTCTCCTGTTGTTCTTTTCCACCCGATTCCTCGCGTTAATCTTCCTCCGTCTACCTCTCCGCCAGATGGAATGGAGCCATTCCTCCCTCTTTACCATCCTCCATTTCTCCTTCTTTTTTTCTCCATTTCTCTCTCTCTCCCCCCACCCCCACCCCTCCATCACCCTAATCCTTAACCGCACATAGTAAGGCATCCCATGGGCAACAACAAGATGTACAGAAAAGGGAACCGGCGAGTGCGTGTGTGGGCTATTATTTTTCCTGGCGTTGCACACTCCTGTCGCAGCCCATCGCATCCCATGGCAGCCCTTAAGGGAGAGATGGCACAGCAAGGGGCGACTGACCTTGCATATGACAGTAAGGATACTCGTCCAGCACACGAGCCACCGGGTCATTTGTGAAACATCTCAGACCACCATATCATCCTCTTCCCTTGGGCTCTTTCTCTTCTTTTTTTTTCATCACACATTTTTTTCCCCTCCACCGTCTCCAAGCTAAGAGTTTTTTTTGGGCCGACTCTATTTCTGTTGTTTTTGTCGCCTCAACGTTTTTATCTCGTCACGGATACATCCCCCAGCTGCAAATGATTAAAAAAACGTCAAATGTGAAATCTTAGAAGTAAATTCAAAATAGGGTTTAAACCTCTGATCATACTTCTGCTGAGTGACGAAAGGATTGCATTAAGTGAGACTAATGCCAGAGATTTCTCATCAGCATAAATTGCTCATGTTTTCATACATCGACTCACGGGCGAGACGTGGTAGCGGATGATAGAAATCAGACGTTTGAAAGAGTATTTTCTGCTCCTTCTCCGGCTTCTTTCACATTTTTCTTCTTAACAGCGTGATGCAGTAATGAGATTTCTGCCTGCCTTTGCCTTATGCTTTGCACTAGTGAGCACAGAAGTATTGCACCATATTTACACCTATTACAATATTTATATACTCGGTTCGTCAAAGTATCTTTAATGTAGATTTATTTTGCTATGAAAAGGGGTTGGCTTACTAAAAAGAGGGGGAAACAAATATAAAAAACATAAGAAACAAATATCTATATATATCTATATATATATATATATATATATATATATATATATATATAGAGAGAGAGAGAGAGAGAGAGAGAGAGAGAGAGAGAGAGAGAGAGAGAGAGAGAGAGAGAGAGAGAGATTTCCATTTGATCTTTCCTTTTCTCATTTCAATAACAAAACAGCAGCTGCAATCAAGAAACACTGTGTTTGAGGATTCACAACGCACGTCTAGTGTGATGACGACCGAATGACAGCCCACACTTTCATCAGAAAGCTAATGAATGTGTGGAATTCATCAAATTGCTACCATCACTGTGTGATGTCGATGGGGGTACGATATCTGCAATAGGTTAATGGTGGTGGAGCATGGAAATGAACTGCTGACACATGTCAAAATCTTTTTAGCTGTCATCTGCAATTTTGAAACTGCCTCCTCCTATTTCTGTGATCACCGCCGGATTCCCTCCCTGGATACAATTATTTCCATTGCGGGTTTCACACTTACAGAGGCACTTTTCAAATCCGTGAGCGGAATCACAAATTCCTCAGGGATTGGTAAATTCACTCAACGGAGCTGAACCCCGACGCTGGCTCGCAGGCATATTGCCTATAGAGGTCAAGAGTGCACAGGGGATTAGGGGTTACAGAGGTCATCTCCTATGTCGTCTCCGTCACGACACCACCCCCATCAGCTTTTGCATGTGCCCGTCTCTTACACCAACGTTTGAAATTAGGTCAGACATTGGGTATTCAGCGTACATGATGAGAGGCTTAGGATCAGCATGGGGAGAGAATAGGATTCCACTTAACCGCTCAGAAGAAGTGGAGTTAACGCTGTCACAGAACTGCATTATTCTTTGCATTACTGCATTATTCTCTCTCTTTTTGTTTTAAACGGTCTTTGTCTGGTTTAAAGCAATGATCATTTGTATGTATACGTCTGTGGAGTGTGTGTGTGTGTGTGTGTGTGTGTGTGTGTGTGTGTGTGTGTGTGTGTGTGTGTGTGTGTGTGTGTGTGTGTGTGTGTGTGTGTGTGTGTGTGTGTGCCTCTGTGTGCACACGTGAGGTTTGTGCATATTTGTGAGCTTGATATACTACGTGCGTGTGTGTGTGTGCAATGTGCTTCACGTGTGTATGTGCGATACACTTCCTATGTACGTTTATATGCAAGTGCTGTAAAGCAGAGATATTGGCTTTTTCAAAGTCACCCTGAGCGCCAGTGTGTCCCCGAGCGCTACGCCTCTGAAGGCTAACTAGACAGCAGTTTGATCATTCTGCCTCTCTGAGGATTAGCACAGATTAGCATTAGATGCTCCATTTGAACTGGATGCACATGCAGCACTGCTAGCGTGTTGGTTAGCCCTGCCAGGAATGTGGGGATAGCATAACATTGAAAACAAGAGATAAGGAAGGAATGAGCTCGAGGATTGGATGAACCAGAGCAAGAATGATTTTTTTGTCTGTGTTTTTTTTAACCTTACTGATACTGAACAGAGGACTAGCGATAATGAATTGGCATCCAAGTAACAAAACCATGAACTTCTTCACTGGCTGCACTGTAAAGGCTCCCTTCCAAACGTTCCGGAGGCTCCCCAATCTTTTTCTGGGCAAAAGCCGCCTTTGTCCACTATGCACCAAAACGGTGGAACCTTAAAGTGGTTATATTCAATCTGTTGCCGCTCTCAAATCTTCGTTACCTCTTTGGGCTTCATTAAACAGTCAAAATGTGTGTAGGCGGGGGGGGGGGGGGGGGGGGGGGGCTGAACAAACACCAATGTTTTCCTCTGCAACAGTAGCTTTCCAAAGGAGGAAACAAAAACCTACGTTGTCTTCTTCAACAGTGGCGTTCCAAAGGCAAGCGGGATGGTTAACAGACAAGGGGTTAGATCAAGCACCCTCGAGCTGTCATTGACGTTAATCATAATAACCTCCTTCAGTGTGGTGAATTACAAGCTGCGACTGTGGTTGTGATGGCGGTGATAAACAACACGCAGCATACAGGAGGAGTAGTCCTCATTAAATACATTCCCCAAACCCTGGCCAGGGGGGTGTCGGCGGTGAGGGTGGGGGGGGGGGGGGGGGGGGATTGACTCAGCTGCCAATGTCCAACTATTAATGATGAGGCGAGGGGTCGGTCAACGAAACGGGGGCCGCTGGAGCGATGCACGAGTGTCTGGGCTGTGCTAGTCTGACGGGGTCCGCCTCTGATCCGATGAACAAAGGGATAACACCCCCGTGAGGAAGGTGCCGGGGGAGGCTTCCGCTGTAATTCTGTTGATTCCTCGTTAATTCCCAGGGAATTAACGATGCTCCACTTTCATATTTTGTAACCAGAGAGATGAGTTGTACTACTACTGTTGATCACGTGTTTACATTGCTTTGAAATGTCAAGTTGGTGGTTTTTTGGGTTGTTTGTTAGATTTACATTGTATATGGGTGTATGTTTGTGTTGTGTGTGTGTGTGTGTGTGTGTGTGTGTGTGTGTGTGTGTGTGTGTGTGTGTGTGTGTGTGTGTGTGTGTGTGTGTGTGTGTGTGTGTGTGTGTGTGTGTGTGTGTGTGTGTGTCTGTATGGTTTGAGTGACTTGTGTATTTAGACTGGTGTTTCAAAGCCAATATTAATCCCTGTCAACTTCCAGCAGACAACATCATCATCAGAGTTCCTCACATGCTGTTTATACAACAGCGACCCAGTTGAAAATATTAATATTTACACAAGTATAAGGCGATGCTGCAGTAGAAACACACTGCTTCCTCCTCGTTGATGATTCGCCAGCACCAGACGGTGCGGAAAAACATCTGAACCGGAGTGGGAAGAAGATGTTTGATTTAACTGGACACACAAACGGTTTCCATGGGGAACCTCACATCCCTGTGTGTTAGCTTGTTCCTGCTGTAGCACTGAGTAAGTCAATGGTGTGTGTGTGTGTGTGTGTGTGTGTGTGTGTGTGTGTGTGTGTGTGTGTGTGTGTGTGTGTGTGTGTAATTTAGGACGAGAATAATGTAGGGGAGGCATAAAATGGATTCAGAACGTAGGAAGCAGAGACAGATGGCAGCGGTGTCTGCACACGCGCAAAGAAACACACTGTGCACTACGGCAAATATGTATGGAAGTGTGTGTGTGTGTGTGTGTGTGTGTGTGTGTGTGTGTGTGTGTGTGTGTGTGTGTGCATGCATGTATATGGCCGTGTGTGCATACGTGTGTGCACGTCTGTGCATATGTAACTGCATATGTGTGTGCATATGTGTGTGTGTGTGTGTGTGCGTGTGTGTGTTTGCGTGCGTGCGTGTGTGCGTGCGCGTGTGCGTGCGTGCGTGCGTGTGTGTAGGAGGGGTCCCTAAGGCTCATTATGGTCGCTGTCAGTCACTCAGCCTGGCTCAGGGTTCCCAGTCCATTTGGTTTTTAACTGTTATAAATTGTCTCACTTGATTCCATCTCCCCCTGCCTCAGCAGTGTGCCCTGCAGCGGCCACACCAGCGCTCTGCAGACGCTGACTGAAAACCCACAGAACATATTCATCCGGTACGCTCCGCTTCCTTTATAAATAGGAGCCATTAGAAGGACCCGGCCAGGAGCGCCTCTATATGAGGCTGTTAGTTTGCTTTCGTATCGACAGGAAAAAAACCTTGTGTATACATGCGTGCACAGCACCCACCTAACACGGTACACGTGCACGTACGCCCGCCCTTCGGTCACTCCACATAGATGTTTGAGATTTAAATCCATGCTTATGATTCATTCATGAGCATGGATTCTGCCGACCTGTGACCCGTGAGTTCCTGTGCTTTTGGACAACAATTAGCAACACGGTGGCGGAAGGGGAAAGTGTCTGGCTGCTGTTTGCTTGTTAAGGCGATTGCCCGAGAGCACTGGGAAAGCTCTGGTGTGGTGTTGGGGAAATCACTGTTGTCGGAAATAAGCCATGTAGAAATGGATGAGGATTTTCCATCAGGTAAGGACAGATGGATGGATGGATGGATGGATGGATGGATGGATGGATGGATGGATGGATGGATGGATGGATGGATGGATGGATGGATGGATGGATGGATGGATGGATGGATGGATGGATGGATGGATGGATGGATGGATGGATGGATGGATGGATGGATGGATGGATGGATGGATGGATGAAAATATAGAAACAATATAGCTGTAGATAGAAGGCTGAGGTTTAAGTGTGCATGTGCATGTGTGCATGCCTGTTTGTAGGAGTTAATATGCATACATGGGTGATTGTGTGTGTGTGTGTGTGTGTGTGTGTGTGTGTGTGTGTGTGTGTGTGTGTGTGTGTGTGTGTGTGTGTGTGTGTGTGTGTGTGTGTGTGTGTGTGTGTGTGTGTGTGTGTGTAGAAGTGCTTATGGTCACCACCAGGATATGTGAGTGTGTGAGAAACACTGTGGGATGTAATTTCACACCTGTGCTATTCAAAGGCAATCAATTAATGACTGCCTTTACAGAAACACACAAACCATCACCATCACCATGTCTCTCTCCTTTCACAGCACACACACACACACACACACACACACACACACACACACACACACACACACACACACACACACACACACACACACACACACACACACACACACACACACACACACACACACACACACTTAAACAACGGGTACACAGAAACCAGCCAAAACAATGGATTACCTTTACATTTAGCATTCTGCTTGCTGTGGTTTCTGTCGTCTTCAATTCCACACCACTTACCCCAGCCGCGTGATGAGGGCAGCTTGTCAGGCAGCCCATGAAGGCACCCCATTCTTGGGTCACTATACCTGGGTTGCAGGGTCAGGATGGAGCCCCACCTACTGGGACTTCCACTGACTCTTATTCAAAAAACGAAATTAAGATCTGTATATGGTGTGTGTGTGTGTGTGTGTGTGTGTGTGTGTGTGTGTGTGTGTGTGTGTGTGTGTGTGTGTGTGTGTGTGTGTGTGTGTGTGTGTGTGCGTTGTATGTGTGTCTGTGTTTGTTTTTGTTGGAGGTGGTGGCGAAGTTACAAGTGCTGTTAAGACAAAAGATTGTAAAGTGATTTGTGTAGGAATATCCACACATACATGTTAACGTTTGCACGTGTGCATTTCACACACACACACACACACAATCACACACACAAACAAACAAACAGGCGCACAACCAAGTCAATTAACATGAGCGAGGGTCTCGGGGGGATTGCGGTTGAATTAGCAGCAGCTACTTGGCTTTGCGGAGGCAGAGGGGTTAAACTGGAGCTGTGGCACGCATTCACACACACACACACACACACACACACACACACACACACACACACACACACACACACACACACACACACACACACACACACACACACACACATAAAGACAGACAGTCACACACACAATCAGGCTTTCAATTAACAACACTACTACAAAACATGCTCAACGAAATTACCCATGTCTCCCAGATCCAGCCCATAATCTCCTGTAATGTGAAGACGGGGATGGTGGTTTTGGAGCAGGTGGTGACGGTGTAGATGGAACTCTTTTGTCTGTATTTGTTTATCAAGTGGTGTAAGTTGTAAGGATTCCAGTTTCTGTACAGATCGGTATTGGTGACAGTATAAATATATATAGCCTGTGTTTGTGCGTGGGTGTGTGTGTGTGCGTGTGTGTGCACGTATGCCTGTGTGTATGCGCGTGTGTAGTGCATGCTTGTGTTCTCGTGTGTGTGTGTGTGTGTGTGTGTGTGTAGTGCATGCTTGTGTTCTCGTGTGCGTGTGTGTGTGTGTGTGTGTGTGTGTGTGTGTGTGTGTGTGTGTGTGTGTGTGTGTGTGTGTGTGTGTGTGTGTGTGTGTGTGTGTGTGTGTGTGTGTGTGTGTGTGTCTGCATACGCATGTGTGTGTATGTGTGCGTGCGTACGCATGTGTGCATGTGTGTCTGTGTGTTTATGCGTGTCCATGTGGGTACACCCGTGTCTCTGAGTATAGGAGTGTGTGGGGGGCCAGCCTGCACAAAATGTGCTTTGCTTTGCTTGAATTAATTTCTGTCAAGAGCGCAAACCAAGTCCCCGACCAATAAGAGTGGGGGGCCGGGGGAGCGGGGGGTGAGACGGGGGGCGAGACGGGGGGGCGAGACGGGGGGGCGAGACGGGGGGCGAGACGGGTCTCCCTGTATCAAAACTGTCCATATCGGTTCCTCAATTAAACAAAATGAGTACGCTTACATGGACCCACTCTGAAGACGGTGACCCACAGGGTGCTTGCAGAGAAAAGTGGAAAAACCCCTGATATCAGATGAAAGAGCATAAAACATAAAAGCTCATATTATCTGGACCCTGGGACGCGGCACTGGGATGCACAGCACCACACATTTTGTCAAACTACACAAGTATCAAGGAACACTCGTTCTGTTTATGTAAGTAAGTGACTCTGTGAGTGAGTGTGTGTGGGTGGCTGTTTGTTTCTGTTGTGTTGGTGTGTGTGTATATGTTTGTGTGTGAATGTGAATCTCTGTGTGTGTGTGTGTGTGTGTGTGTGTGTGTGTGTGTGTGTGTGTGTGTGTGTGTGCGTCTGTGTGCTTGTGCGTCTGTGTGTTTGTGCGTCTGTGTGTTTGTGTACGTGTGTGTGTGCGGGGTCTGCGTTGGGTTTATATCTGTGCTGTTGTCTGTAAAAGAGGTGGAATAGAAGTTGGATGATGTGACGGACGGGAAGGTGTCTCTCGTTACACATGCAGTCTCCTTTTGCATTTTCAGCTGCGGCTGAAGCGGTTGGTCACTCAGGGGCGGGGCTAGATCATAGTCAATAGAGGGCCAGGGGATGTGAAGAGTTATCAGAAGTGTTAGAAAATATATTCAAAATGGAACACAAAAGAGCTGTGTGCTAAATTGTACCCGGGGCGCTCTTAGGAAAATAATGTTCTGACGATGACTAATCCTCAAAAATAAATGATGCTTACACAGTCATCACACAGGCACACACAAACACAAACACACACACTACACACACACACATACACACACAGACACACAAACTAAAGCCTTTCCAGCACAATGTACTGTGGGTACACTGCTGCTGCTTCGTTAGTGGTGTGTTGAAGCTTGGCCACTCTAAAATCGAATGCAGCTTGGGGTGTTGCCCTATACGCTGGGCACCAAGTCTCTCTGTGTGTGTACATGTGTCTGGCATGCTGTCATGTCCCCAGCATTCAGCTTATATGACATCAAGAAGCAACTGCGCACTTGCCTAAAGGGGCTACCCTTACACGAGTCTATTCCACAGTGGCTCAAAGTGCTTAACGTCAACTCATGTACACCACACACACACACACACACACACACACACACACACACACACACACACACACACACACACACACACACACACACACACACACACACACACACACACACACACACACACACACATTCAGAGCAGGGTCAGCTACACAAGGCAACAAGCCTTGTGTGGAAAGCGGTATTGGGTGTCTTGTTCAATGACACCTCGACATTTGAACCAGGGAGAAACCAGGGATTGAAACCAGTAGCGTCTCTCCGGTTTGGAAGGTGGGCCTGCGTCTATCTCCTGAGCTTGTGAACTAGTCGCCCACAGGACAGACCTTGGAGGCAAACGATACTGTAGCACCAACTACAGAGCAGAAACACCAGGAAAGAGATACAGGAAAGAGTCAATATATTCTATCCCATGCTCTGTCTCTGTAATCTACAAGTACATGCACTCAAGGACATGCGCAAAAACGCTGCCAGACTCATGCACACACACACACACAAACAAACACACACACACACACACACACAGAGAAGCACTCCCACTCCAACCCACACCCACCCACACAAATAAACACACACACACACACACACATAGAAAAGCACTCCTACCCACACACACACACACACACACACACACACACACACACACACACACACACACCCAGTCACTTGTTATCAGAAAGCTTCCCACGCAGCAGATATACAAAAGGCCCGAACCGGAATGGGAGGATGAAAAGAGGAGTGGGACTGGGCGGAAAGAGAGAGAGAGAGAGAGAGAGAGAGAGAGAGAGAGAGAGAGAGAGAGAGAGAGAGAGAGAGAGAGAGAGAGAGAGAGAGAGAGAGAGAGACAGAGACAGAGACAGAGACAGAGACAGAGACAGAGAGAGAGACAGAGAGAGAGTGAGACAGGTATACAGAGAGAGACAGAGATACAGAGACAGAAAGAGAGAGAGAGACAGAGAGAGAGGCTCAGGGTAGACAGATAAGTACACCTCAGAGGAAGGGGGGAAGAGAGCTATAGAAGGGGTGGGGGCGGGGGTATACATTAGGACCACCAGATCAAGAGTTTGAAGATGGGACACACTTGATTTGGAGCAGTGCACCAGGCAGTGGAACCTGGGCCGCCCTGCGCCCATAGAGCCTCAGCTCCAATGCCTACCCAGTCCAGACCACAATGCTACCACACTACCATCTCCCTTCCTCTCTCTCTCTCTCTCTCTCTCTCTCTCTCTCTCTCTCTCTCTCTCTCTCTCTCTCTCTCTCTCTCTCTCTCTCTCTCTCCCCAGTTGCTTAATTGGCATGCCATGAAACAAGTTGGCATTGCCAAAGCATAAAAAGACAACAGCATAATATAAAATGAATACAAACCTTTGTGAGTACATCAAATAACATCCTAAACCATTGGATAAATTAACAAAAGACAATGTCAATATATTAAAAGTATACTTATTTACATCTCTCTCTATCTCTTTATCCATCTCTCTCTGTCTCTCTCTCTGGTTCCGTAGTTCTCTCTATCTCTTTCTCGCCTGGCCTGGCCTGTTTCTCTTACGTAAGCGTGTTATTTGCATAACAGCTTGTTTTGTTTCTGGTTGTCTTTATTGTGTGTGGGTTTTTGTTTTGTGGTATTTTTTTTTTTTTGTCGTTGGCTCTCGGCATTGAGTGAACCGGTTGAGATACGATGGCGGGTAATATGCTAAGGACGTAACAGCTAGTAAATACCCCGCACTCAGAGAGAGAGAGAGAGAGAGAGAGAGAGAGAGAGAGAGAGAGAGAGAGAGAGAGAGAGAGAGAGAGAGAGAGAAGATCACAGGGATGGAGAATCATCTCCTCTTAGAGAGGCGCGAGATAAAGAAACAAACACAGAGAGAGAGACAGAAAGAGGTGGTATAACAGAGAGGTATATGAAAAAACAAAGAGAGAGAGAAAGAAAGAGAGTGAAACAGAGAGGTCGAGAAACAGACAAGGTGAGGGAAAGAGAGAAACTAACCCAAACAGAGAGAGAGAAAGTGAGAGCGAGAGAGCGAGCGAGCGAGAGAGAGAGAGAGAGAGAGAGTGATAGAGAGACATCCGATGGCCCTGCCATCCATGGGAGCCAGGTGGCATGGGGCCAGAGGAGCTGAAACAGCTGTCATCTCCCAATGCATGGATGTGGGAGAGAGAGAGAGGGAGGGAGGGAGAGAAACACACAGAGAGAGAGAGAGAGAGAGAGAGGGAGGGAAGGAGAGCGAGAGAGGTGGAGATGGAGAGAAATGGAAAGAGAGAGAGAGAGAGAGAGAGCGATGAAGTGAGGTGGTGAGAGAGAGAGAGGAGATGAGAGAGGGAGAGAGAGAGAGAGACAGAGAGGAGGGAGAGAGTGAGAGAGAGGGCGAGAGAGGTAGAGTCAGACAGAGGCTGACGGGCCATGGGGATGCTATACAATAATAGGCTTTACACCGTCCTCTGCTGCTGTTCACATCAAGTACTCTGGTATTATCCTCTTCAGGGTGGGGAGAGGAGAAGGGGCAAGGAAGGGGGGTAGGGAGAGATAGCAGGAGAGGGGGGGGATATAGAGACAAGCCAGCTCTGCTATTACCCGTCGCCGTAAGTCTGCAGCGAGACCTCTTCAAATAAATACATAAAAGAGGTGTTAGGAGGAAAGCTGCAAACAAATAGTCCCCTCCATGTTGCTTTTACATGTACACACACACACACACACACACACACACACACACACACACACACACACACACACACACACACACACACACACACACACACACACACACACACACACACACACACACACAGGTAGGCACGCACACACGTGCACAATATAAACACATACACACCACACACATGAACACACACACAGACACAAACA
>NC_079418.1:25923802-25931302 GCF_026213295.1 Gadus chalcogrammus | reverse complement strand
TAGGACCGAGGGACGTTGATCGCTTGCTCCGGGAGATGCTGCCACGCGCTGCTCGCAGAGTCTACAGTGCTGATCCAGGCTCGCCAACACAAGACCGTGTTTTGTCCCGCCTATTCGGATTGACGGACATGAGCCGTGAACCAATCAGCCATTAGCAAGCCGTGGGGGCGTAGTGTGTGCGTGGGATACAATTTGCCCAACTGCCTAAACAGTGCACTGGCTGGACGCGAAGAGTTGCCGGAAGACCTGTGCACATCGGCCCTGGTAATACGAGCACGTTATATAATACTAAACCGATAAATAATAGATCGAAAGGAATTTGAATATTTATTCTGGGGATGGTCGTAAAAGGAAGAAATACCTTCTTTCTATAGTGGTGATATATGGTAGACAGTAGCCCACGGCCAAAATGCAGATAAACAAATATTAAACAGTAAACACTCTGGATAATCAGCCATCACTTCAACAGTATTGATCAATAATGATGTATATCTATCTATCTATCTATCTATCTATCTATCTATCTATCTATCTATCTATCTATCTATCTGTCTATCTGTCTGTCTGTCTGTCTGTCTGTCTGTCTGTCTGTCTGTCTGTCTGTCTGTCTGTCTGTCTGTCTGTCTGTCTGTCTGTCTGTCTGTCTGTCTGTCTGTCTGTCTGTCTGTCTATCTACAGTAATCATATATCCATCTTTCTATAAATATATGTATCTATTTATTTATCTGTCTGTCGGTCTGTCTGTTTGACTGTTTACTTGTCTTTCCGTTGCTCAATCCATCTATCGTTTATCTGTCTGTGTCTATCTATAGATATCTGTCTGTCTGTCTGTCTGTCTGTCTGTCTGTCTGTCTGTCTGTCTGTCTGTCTGTCTGTCTGTCTGTCTATCTATCTATTTATCCCTCTGTCCGTCTGTCTAACTATCTGTCTATGTAAACAGTAGAGCAGGGCGTTTTGGGTAAGGAGGCTAAAGGTAACTCTCTGAAGTTAGCGTCAATTACCCCCTAATCTCCCGGTGTTAATTCCTTTATTAGCTTCCTAATCCAAAAGGCTTCACCATCCATCTCGGTATGCCAGTCGCGGCCTAGCGGCGGCAGGCATCTGTTTGAGCTATAGATTCAACTATGAAAGGTCAATATCCCCGGCCTGCATGTGTTGTTGCCTGTGAAATGTCACATTATGTTTTGTTACTGGTTCAACATAGCTAGAGCGCTTCTGCAGATTTACAGTTCACACCAGCCGCCGTCTTGTGCAGGATCCGCACGAAGGAGCGGGAACGATAATGTAGTGGCATGGGTGTTTAACTCAAACAGGAAAGGTACTGGGTTCGATGCCCGGTGTCTACCACCTACCAGCATCCTTGAGCAAAACACCTGTTCTGAAGGGACTTGTATCGGAGCTCTCTGTAAGTCACTCGGTGAATATGAGCCTTAACTTTATGGAGCACCTAGCATTTTACAGGGGATGCACTTCATCAACATATCTCTTTTTTTCTTTTTCGTTATTCTCGGCTGAAATGTTCTGAAATCTGACTCACTTGGAAGATACTCTTACCGGAGATAACAGCTTTTTGGAAGGCCTGTCGGGATGTGGCCCCCGAATAGAAGCTGAGAGGCTAGGTGTAACATTCTCAGGACCGGAGGGCGGTCTTCTAAGGGGTATCTTATGACAGTCTCTGCCCACAGGCTGCACTCTGCCACAGCCTGGCTCCTACATTGGTGGTGAGGAGCTGTATCCTCCAAGAACCACAGTGGTCAATCACAGGGATCCACACAACTCTCCCACTCGGGGAATGCTATGCTTAGTTCCTTCTTTACACATAGCCTTTGTCATTCGATTAGAAAAGTAATAACGCATGTCAGACGAAAATAATGTCAAGGTCCTTCCACCGAATTTCACATGGACACACATTTTTCTACTGCATTTGAAAGCTTGAGGTGAAGTGCCATCAGAAATCATCAGAAACATTCGGTTTTAATTGTGTTTTTAGCTGTCTACCCCAATGCAAGATTGCGAGGCAATAGAGAGTTATTTTGGGGATGCCTTGAATAGTATTTCAGTAAATAAAGTAGGAAATTGACGAATGACAAGGACCTTTAACTAATGAGGAGCAGTGGAGAATACGAAAGCAGTTAAAAGAAGATTGTCTGGTGTGTGACACTGAAAGAAAATATGCTTGACATGGTCCTTTTTAATAAAAATTGAAAGAATGGTAGGTACGGAACAAGTGTTATGATTTGACCTGCCTTAGTTTCAAAAGAAATCGATAGAAAGACGGACAAACGGACTGAAAGGACATGTGCCATTTATATGTAATTGGAATGAGCTCACACAGCTGAGGTCCCTCATCAGCCCAGTCCACGTGCTCACACACACACACACACACACACACACACACACACACACACACACACACACACACACACACACACACACACTCTAGAGAGTCCAGAACCTCTATGGACCAAAACTTGCACGCTTCTGCAAAGGTTCACGCATGCATACGCGTACACAGACACAGACACACACACAGACACACACACACACACACACACACACACACACACACACACACACACACACACACACACACACACACGCACACAGACACACGCACACAAGCAGGCACACAAACACAAACACTGGCCGCGACTTGCCTCTGGGTGAGAGAAAGCTGGCGAAATTGAGTTCATGGTGGTCCCTTAGCAACGCTGAGCCGAGGCTGTGCTATCAGGCCCAATTGTTCCGGTTCCTCTCAGCGTCACGCCAGACCCCCCCCCCCCCCCCCCCCCCCCCCCCCACCGAGTTCAGCTCCACCTGAGCTCTACTCCACTTCACATGACCTCTGTTTAACTCCACCCCAGTTCCACTCCGCCCCATTTATGCCCCTCCTGCTTTCAGCTCCACCACCCCCCCCCCCCCCACCTCAGGTGACCTCTGTTCCCCTCTGCCTGAGCTCAGCTCCGCCCCAGTTCTACTCTGCCCCGTCACCGCCCCACCTGAGTTCAGCACCCCATCCTCCAGTGTCGGCCGCACTCCGATTCACCCGAGTTCCAATCCACTGCAGATGTTCCACTCTGTCCAAATTCAAAATCAACGCAAGTTCGGATCTACTCCCTTTGAATTCAGAAGCACTCCTCTTGAATTCAGCACCACTCCTCCAGATATCGGTCCCGCTCAGCTCAACCCAAGTCCCTTTTAATGCAGCTATTCCTGAGTTGAATTCCACTCCAAGTTCAAGGGTGAGCTTCAGCTTCACTCCAGTGCTGCACACTAGAGAAGAAACTAAAGACAGACAACAAATAAGAGGATTCACCTTCATACTTTCTGAAATAGAAAATGATCATAACTCAAAGTCAATTATTGACTCAGAATAAGGATTTTGGTTGAGTGCATGTTGTCATTGTTTATTGACTTTTTTCGGACAAAATTTGAGTTAACAGAATATACACACCTGCAGAACACAATTTGCAAAAGTTATCTATTTCAATTCAGCCAATCCACTAAATAAATTTGAAGGAGTTCGAGAAGTTGTTAGGTAGTCAATGCAGTCACTTGAGGGATGTAATGTTGAAAATCATTGCAAGGCCACTCTTAGCGGCTGGCGGTCGTTATTTGTCTGAAGCTAATGGACTAAGCCCTTTTTCAAGTAATCTTCTGAAAGAAAATAGCAAATTCTTTAAAAGGTGGAAAAACCTTTTAGTTGCGGCATTAATAACGGTTCAGTTGTTTAATGAAATTTTTCATTTATATCAAAACACCTCACAGACAGGATAGAAAACAATAGAGTGCTTGAATAGCACACTGTACAGCGAAGTGATGAGGCTTGATGAAGAGCACATCAAATGAAGACAGATCCTCAATATTATAAAAACTCACCCCCTCAGTTATTTTTGGCTGGGGTGATTGACAGTCATTGAACTGCCCATAAGCTCCCATTATTAACTGTCATTTTCTAGTCCACATTCTGTCCCAGTACCCCCCCCTCTTTGGCCTACGCCCCCTCACCCCAATCCTCCTCATGTTCCGTGGCGTTGATGGGTGGACGGCGAGGCCACAATGGAGTCATTAATTCCGTTGCACCGAGCAAGCGGGGCACCGAGCGGAGAAGAGAGGGAGAGATTGATGCGTCGGCAGGCCCCACATCCTCCCGTCCACTGTGCCAAAGGAAAGAAAATTACCAGGCGGAGGTGTTGCATGAGTGAGGAGAGAGAGAGAGAGAGAGAGAGAGAGAGAGAGAGAGAGAGAGAGAGAGAGAGAGAGAGAGAGAGAGAGAGAAAGAGAGGGAGAGAGAAGGGGGGGGGGGGGGGGCGGATGGGGGGGAACCCGGGTGATGTGAGAGCTACAGAATGATAGGGATAGTTAAACGTAATCACAGTCATTGTTCCAAAGTTGGCCTGCTGACAGCTATACCTGAGCACGCCAGATGGAGCTGATGCACAGATATGTGTGATCGTCTGGACATGAGTTACAGTAATGTGGTGTTTGACAAGCCGTCTCCGGCAAGGTCATTTTTTGATTACATGATTACATTTACGTGACATACAATGATTGAGCGAAGATCCGTCTGTTTTCTGCTGTTTCTTTATGGTGTTGTTCTCAGCTACTTTAACTCTAATCAAAGTCCGGCAGTATCAGTTAATTATCTGTGAACCAAGGGAGCCGAGCTCTATAATGAACCCCAGAGGCAGATAGACAAGGAACTGGAGTGCTCGCTGTACTCAGTTAAAGTGCTCAATCCAAGATACAAGATTGGCAAATGTGCAAAAAAAAAACTCTGAATGAACCTGTCTAAAGTGGTGGGTTTTGCCTGCAGTTTGGCTCCTGGGCCCAGGTCATGGAGAACCACTGTTGGAGGCTGCAGGTCATCAGTGTCTTCTTAGAGACCTTAGAGAAGTATGGAAGTAGAGAAGTAAGCAGATGCCAGGGAAACCGAGCGAGCAACCTTTCCTTCCAGCTGAAGGCGGCAGAATAGTGTGGGATGGAGCGACGTTGGAGAACATGTCAAGGATGAACAGGATGAAGCCCATGAGGGTGTAGACAGGCCAGTGAAGAAGACCATGGACTAGTTGAAGCAAGGACCAGACTTTGCATGGGGATATGGCAGACCAGAGCCGTGTCGTTACCATGTTTGCATTACTATTGAGTCATCGGCAGATGCTTCTGGCCAAAGCAACTACCATTAAGGAGCAGGTAGAGGTAAGGGATTCTTGCCAAACGATTCCTAACGGTTAAAAAATATATATTTTGATTCCCAGCTGGACTTTCTCAGCTAGGAGTCAACAACCAATGGCCAAATACTGTGTGCATGCGGGACAGGTTTAGACCTGGAGGTGTCAACCTCAATGGTGGTTCATCAGAATATATTAGTCTGGAGAAACTGAGGAGGGCCCACTGTGGGTCCTTCAACACCATAACACCCACTGATGGCCTGGAAAGAGAAGGAGAGAACCGTCCACATACATGTGACCCAGTCGAGTGGTAATAGATGGCAATTCTCTCTTCACACTGTGAAAAATAACTGCTGTGGAAAAAGGTCCCTCCACTCCAACATTGTGGTGCCTGATCAAGCAGTGAAGATCAGAGGCAGGTTGAGAACCATGTTGTGAGAGGAGATCCTGAACCAGCCGATCCTGCACTGTTTGAGATGTTTGTCTGGAGGCAGGGCAAATAATTCATACATTACGGGTTTCAATCACATAGACTCAATGTAATTGTTTCCCTCTTCACTATACCTGTGGCCAGTGAGAATCTTGCTTTCACACAGGGGTTATTAAAATATATTGTGTCACATCGTATTCATCTGCGGTGTGTGTGTGAGTCATTGGAAGTGAATCTCAGAGTTTTTGGTCTGAAGAAAACTGAGAGGCATAAAATAAAGTCTTGCTTCCTTGCGACTCCCTCTGATGCAACGCGGTCATTGGTCACACAGTGGGGTGCGATCTCACTCTTTCAGCGCTGCCGAAGACCTTCTGAAGATGTGTGGAAAATGTAGAAAATAGCATAAAGGGTTGCGTTAACAATAAGTGTCACAACAAGTTGAATTCAAAGCTGGAGAAGCGTTGCGATCGATATGCTAGTGTTCTATTTCAAACCGTAATGGCAGCCACAAGAGACCGTCGTGGTGCGCTAACAGGTGTGGTTGATTCAGTGCTTAAAGAAACTTGCCCAGATCTGGCCATATTTTGTGTCCGATTTTTTGAATAAATGATTATGTGAAGTTAATGAAACATTAGCCTAATAGAAAATCCTACAATCATTAGTAGTGAAATTCAACAACATATTCTTGTATAATTATCATTTCAGCTTTTTCATATTGATACCGGATGAAATGTAAGAGCGCTATGATTGCTCAGCACAAGAGTGTATTCTAAGTTTGCTCTCAGTAAGAGCAAAATACACAAAAACCCTAATTTAATAAAAACATGCTCTATTAAATAAAGTTTTTTTTGGTCTATGACAGCGCACACAAAATCCATGAAAATTGCACTACTTCTCTCGTTCAACCTCTGTCTTCTGCAGTTCAACCCAGTTGATGTGTGTGGCGATTACAGAAATAACAGACTGATGATCATTCCTCCTTGTACGGGCCTGGGAATGTCTATTATACAGATTGACTAGCGGCAACCTCCCAGAGTGCTTTGGGGACAAGTTGATGTGCAATTTGCCTCAATTTGTCCATAGATAAAGTCATCATGTTACTTTCGCATTCAGGTTTAGGGGAAGAATGAATTGAATATCTGGTATTTGGATCCAGATTTCTCCATCTGGTTGACATGAGTTTACTAAGAAATTAAAAATTGATTTAAGATGTTTTAAATTCTTAATAATCATGATATGGTTTAACCTTTGCTTCAGAAAAGTTTATTAGTCTTAAAAAAACGACATGCTCTAATCATATTCCATACCAGAAGGAGTTTTAAAGTTGGTGGTTATTCACTATTGTTAGAAAACCCTTTTCTTATCTGTACCGGCACCCCATCCCAGCTCTCTCTCTCTCTCTCTCTCTCTCTCTCTCTCTCTCTCTCTCTCTCTCTCTCTCTCTCTCTCTCTCTCTCTCTCTCTCTCTCTCTCTCTCTCTCTCTCTCTTTCTCTCTCTTAGCTCAATAGTGGTTACCCCCCCCCCCAGCAAAAACTGTATTAAGTTTTAGGTATTCTGTCTAAACTGCTGTTGTCAACAATTAATTTGAAATATTTGGGATATATACACACACACGTGTCTGTGTGTGTGCACGTTCGGTTGCACATGTGTTTGCACGTGTCGTGCACATTTTGGTGCATGTGTGGAGTGTGCATGTGAAGGATGCTTGTGAACCTCTGAGTGGAACTAAGGTGTAAGGCACCTTAGGAAGATGTAAAGATAGCGTGGATGTCACTGTAATAACCGGCCCCATGCACCGCCACCCGCCTCCCCTGGCATTGGAGGGAATGAGGCTGAAATAAAGAGGAAGGTTCACAACGCAACACTGTCATTTACTGTACTGCACTGTTAGCGGAGAA
>NC_079418.1:25913802-25918802 GCF_026213295.1 Gadus chalcogrammus | reverse complement strand
ACTGGAATGATTCGTACCTTTCTGCATAACAACGCTATAGATGAAAATGTGAGAAACGATGCTATGGCGCCTTACTGCAAAATAACGTTTAAAATCTCAATTCCGAGAAAAGTGCCTTATATCAGAACAACACTGATGGATTGATTGAAAACTTTATTGAACAACAATTAACAGAAGTCTTCAAAAGGATTAAAAAACACAATAAAGCCCAAAGGCTTGTTTCCATTGTGGTCCAGCTAAACAATGCAATTCTGCAAAGGTGCTTAGAAGCCTCTTTCCATGCTAGAAAGGGACTTGTTTCCTTTCTTTCTGTTCTGATTCAGAAAACACAAGTAAACATGTCAAATCTTAAAGGAGATTAGGAGTTCTGACCACCAGATAGACTTGAGGGCCCACTTAGCCTTACTCTCTCCTCATGCTTATTCATAATGCACAGATAGAATTCGAGTTCAGACATAGTCGCAGGGTCCATGCTGGATTGTCTAGTAGTGTCTCTTTGTCATTTAATACTTTAAGGCTCAAGTCCACCTCAAAGAATGCTCCAAATATCCAGCATCAGACGACACACAACCCAATAGTTTATTTGATTTACTACTATCACTATGGATGAGCTGATTTCCATTGGACTAACTGAAAGGCTAACTGAAAAGCATCAACTGCCTTCAATGGAAAAGCTAACTGAAAAGCATCCACTTCATCCAATGGACTATATGTGAGAGAAACAGAGAGAGAGGATAAAATAAAGAAAAACACTTTTTGTTGTCTTCATTGAAGATGGGACACGCATATTCCGACTGAGGCTTTTATCTTTACAACACTGATAACCGAAACTTGCAGTTGATTCATGGTCTCCCTTTAATCTACGCTCGTCTTTGAGCGGGCTGGCCTTGGACTCTAATTGAAACGCATAACTTCAACGCACAGCATTCAACGTGGCTTCAGTTTGGCCGTGAAGGAAATCAAAGGCATACTAACGTAATTAACATGTTCTTGATGAAGCCACAAAGCCCTCTTTTATCACGGAAGCCTCTTTGAATGTAAAAGGTACTGGGTACAAGATAGAGAGATATCATCTGTTGTATTAGCCATTCAAACACCTATTGATTAACCGGTGGGAAACAATCTGCTACATAATGTTATTCCCCCTCAGTCTTGAACTCTGGGCTTCTTCAACTTAAAGCTGTGTATGGGCGTAGCTCAGCTATAAACCTCCCTGGAACTGGCGACGCGCTACGCTATGAATTTCAATATCCCGTTGCAAACTTGCAGTTTTCTTTGATGGAAACAGTGTCTCTACGAGGCTGATTGTCATTGTGTCTTTATTTTATTCTTTTTTGGCTGGTATATTCATTCTGTAGGAATTACAATTCTGTCTGTAAAATGCTGCCTTGCACCAAGCCAATAGTAAGATATTCAGACGGAAGACTACTGAAAGAGTAGTTAAAAAGTAAAAAACAATAGAAACCAGACAAATTTGCATTGCTGAGAAAACATGACTGAAACGTCTGGAATAAACAGTGACTAATTTCCTCTTTGATAATAGAGAATGTTTGTTTTGGCAGAATGGTCATGTTTGGGATTGCTCCATTTTTTAAATATATGTGAATGAGATTGTCAGGTTAGTAACAGCTATTGTCTGCTGTGGAGACAATACAGAAGAACAGAAGAACAGAAGAACCTTCCTAGTTAGATCAGAATTTATTACATCCGCCTTGTTTGTGATTCTAATCACAAATTCTAAACCAGATCAATCCTGATTCTAAAACAGATCAAAACTTGGTTTTAAACCAGATCAATCCTGCTTCTAAACAAGAACTAGAGTCTAAACCAGGTCAGACTAACAACTAAAACTGTTCAATAACGATTCTACACAAGAACCCGTAACCAGTTGAAACCATATTCCAAAAACCACATGAAGCCAGCAGCAACTGATCAAAAATACTCAAAGCTCAGCTGTTTAGCCACTACATCTTTCCCATGGAGAGCCTGAGGTAAGCATGGACCTAGGAGGTAAGACAACAAGTTCATATTTGGACAATGCTGGCGTCCATCTTGGGAAAACCATTGTGGCAGTACCTCCGGAAGAGCTTGTGTGGTTTTGAACCCTGTTCTGTTGGACTATATTGTGTCCCCATGAAGAAACCCATCTGAACAAAGAGATTCATATTTAATGTTGGCATCGTTAGTAATTTAAAACAAAAACACTCTTGTCCCTTGCCTGTCTTTGTAACATTTCATCTTCATTTTCGCTTTGGCAACGTTTGCTTCCCAAAGCAATAAAGCTCTTTGTGTTGAATAAGGAGACAGAGATGTGAGAGTCTGAGGGAAAAGCTGCAGGTGTCTGTGCCAAGACGTTATAAAACAGTGTCACACATTATTTCTTATGCATCATACATACAACAAATAAAAGTTGATGCATCATACATAAAACACATCATGCATCAAAGTCACATAGCTACATTAGGGCTGTCAAACTATTAAAAATTGTAATCGCTATTAATCGCATAGTTTTGCTCAGTTAACTCCAATTTAAGTTATCTGAATTAATATTCATACCAAATGTACTTAATAAGCAAAAACTAGACCAAGTGATCTTGAGGGATTTAATCGACTCACTCAGTGTGGGTTGAATATTATATTTACGGAACACTACAGATTAGGGAATTGTAAACAGGCAGTTACTCAGTACAATTGTAAACCAATAGTTTCTACAAGTGTAGTTCAATTCAAATAAGTAGCACCACAGATTGTGGAATTGTAAAGAGGCTGTCACTTACTGCAAGTGTAATTGAATGTAAAGTAAGTGGAACTGAAAAAACGAATTAATTGTGATTTGAATGTTGATTCTGTGGGAAAAACCTTTCATATAAGTAAAAAAAAACGAAAAAGAAAATATCCGTCAATGCATTATTATTTTTTTTGCAAAATTAAAATATGATTGCGGTAAGGCGTTATTATCGTGCTATTTGAACAGCTCTACATAAAAGTCATACATGGTGTCATACACAAAAAAATATTACATTATGTGAATGCTGCGTGGAGAAAAATCAAGACATTCGTGCTTCAGCAAATCATTTTTTTTTGATGAGTTGTAAACACACAAACACCTACGCATGCCCAAACACACACACACACACACACACACACACACACACACACACACACACACACACACACACACACACACACACACACACACACACACACACACACACACACACACACACACACTAATGATCTTACTAGTCTACCATAATAAATGGCAGTACAAAACAAATATCATTGTATCTTCAGAAAGGCATTTTAATGATGAATGTGTGGGGGTGTATGTGTGTGTAGATTTGCATGTGCATATCTGTTGTGCATACATTGAGTGAAACACACATGCATGAGTGTTTGGCATCCTCTGGCAACAGGCAAAGGTCTATTTTTTTATTAATTTAATCACCCATACTGCACAGCCTCATATTTGCATCAGAATATCTCATCTCCATATTGACCTCGCTGAGAAGTTTATTTATTTTCGGCAAAATCTGAAACGACTAATTTAAGCACCAAACAGGCACACACATACACACACACACACACACACACACCACACACAAACACACACACACACACACACACACACACACACACACACACACACACACACACACACACACACACACACACACACACACACACACACGCACACAAACACACACACACACAAATCCATGGAAATATAATAATATAGTATAGAGCAACATTTACATAAAACACTTTGTTTCTCTTATTGCTTTCACTTCCAACCCCGCATGCGCGCACACACACACACACACACACACACACAGACATACACACACACACACACACACACACACACACACACACACACACACACACACACACACACACACACACACACACACACGTAGACACACACACACACACACTCATACACACACACACACACACACACACACACACACACACACACACACACACACACACACACACACACACACACACACACACACACATATACACACACATGCACAGACCCACACCCACACAAACAACCACAGCACATAAGCTATGGTGTGAGGCACAACCGTACAATAAATTACAAAATGCGAATCCTGCTTATCTCAACATTGATTAAAAGGGAAAACGGATTCGGAATACCATACAGAGTCCAAAACATGCAGAAATGAATAAATCATGGCTTCGTTTGTGAACAGCCGAGAAAGAGAGAGTGAGAAAGAAAATGAGCAATATCCTGGAAAGCTTTAATTTTACCCTCGTAAACATGTCAGCCGGTGTCTCTGAATCCTAATCAGCTGCTTACCTGATTGGAATTTGATGCAAAGCTAGAAAGCATCCAATATGGGAGGAAAACATCTTGTTTGGGAATGGGAATGGCATAGACATGAACATAAATATATACACTTTGATATTTAGGTGCGTCATCAAGTCAAATCTGAGCCGGTGAACTTCAGGAGTATGCTTAGAGACACCTTAAAAGCACCTTACTACTAGTGTAGCAAGACAATAAAAGGTTTAGGGAACAAGAGTGAGAATGTTATGTAAGCCACTTCACACCGCTTCAATTAACCAAATCAAAGCTTCCTGAACCGTGCAGCCGGCAAACGACTGTGCAAACAAAATAAATCCACCAGAGAGACACACAGACTTAAACTGGAGGCTTGCCAACTCCCCAAACTCAGGTGCAACCTCATCAAGAACGGACCAATCACATCCCTGGAAATTGGAAACATCTGAGAAAAGATCAGAAAGAATGTTGTCAGCCCACCAACACAGAGGCTCTAAACACCACCGAGCGCTGGGAACGACTGCTGCCGAGGAAGCTCAAGCAGAAGCCGTCATGGTTGACTCCCCACAGGCACCACTTCAAGCGGAAGTGGTGCAGGATGAAGATTAACAAAAAAATGACAAACCAGCAGAAATTACAGCCAGCTAGTTGGCAGAGGGTGGTAAAACCCCTGAAAGCAAAA
>NC_079418.1:25891302-25908802 GCF_026213295.1 Gadus chalcogrammus | reverse complement strand
CCCCTGCCGTCGCCACTCAAACAGTGCCACGCGGTGCACATGAGTGGGGATCAGCGTCAAACGCACACACACAGCGCACTGCGTCGAAGCGCTTACTGTGGGAGACGTGGCTACCTGCTGTGCCGGAGCAACGAGGGGTGTCTGTGTGGAGCGCACGGTGGCGTGGAGCACGCAGCATTCGGGCGCAGCTGTTACCACGCGCGCCCTGAGGACCACCACGGGCTATGCAAAGCCTTCTGGGAGAAAAAAAGAAAAAAAGAATAAGTGATTCACCTTGGCTGCTGTTTTGTTATCTCTTCAGGGCTGAGACAACAGTGGAGAGAGAGCATTAAAGACACACAGCAGGGGCCAGAGGGGCACTCAGCCGGGGATTACGTCTTCTGCGGTTCCATCTTTTTTTCCCATTTCTATAACTCCATCTTTTTTCCCATTTCTATAACCTGCCCTTGATTCAACTTTGCTGGCTGTGTGCTGCGTTGCGCTCCGCGCGTGCCAAGGCGGTGGATGGTATTTTCATAGATGATCAGGTTTTACGTGGCATTTGGTACATTGTAATAACGAAGCACCTCTACGGGGGTGTTTTGTTAACGGGTGATGACATAAATAAGATCCGATCTGCAGTTCACTATTTGAACGTAGCTTTGTGTTGTAAAAAATAAAGTAAGAAAGTAGGTCATAGTGTTTGTGCGCCTGTGTGTGAGTTTATGTGTGTGGGGTTCATGTCTCAGTGGGTTTTAGTGTGTTTGTGTCTGTGCGTGTGTGTGTGTGTTTGTGTTTGTGTCTGTGTGTCTGTGTGTGTGTGTGTGTGTGTGTGTGTGTGTGTGTGTGTGTGTGTGTGTGTGTGTGTGTGTGTGTGTGTGTGTGTGTGTGTGTGTGTGTGTGCGCGTGTGTGCGTGTGTGTGTGCGCGTGTGTGTGTGCGTGTGTGTGTGTGTGTGTGTGTGTGTGTGTGTGTGTGTGTGTGCGTGTGCGTGTGCGTGCGTGTGTGTGTGTGTGTGTGTGTGTGTGTGTGTGTGTGCGCGTGTGTGTGTGTGTGTGCGTGTGTGTGTGTGTGTGTGTATAGCGATGGAGTGTGTGGTTGTTTTGTCAGAATGTCATGTTTCCACAGCATCTAAATGATTCCATTGTCTCCAGAACAGAGAAAGTCAAGCAATGTCACCCTGAGACTGGAACAACAGAAACACCTGCAGACATTGCTTATTGTTTTAGACAAACACAAAGAGCCCGTCGTTTGAAGAATCACACTGGGCTAATTACTCAGTGTTGGGTCCTTTACATTTGATATACCTAATGAGTGGATCTGTCTGTGAAGTGGCATTTCCAGAATCCATGACATTATTCGAAGAGTTTTTCTATAATTCTGGATTATCTCTTATAAGCATTCAGCGTCCCTTTTTTCATTCTAAATGTCTCCTCAGAAATGTATAAATCATTTTCCACATCATCGTCATCATGACACACAAACAAAGAGACAACACATACACACCAACTCCTTCCCCGCTAAAACCTTCTTCTCTCCTCGCCATTCTTTCCCCAACAAAAACTCCCTCAGTCTTTTCTTCCCCTCTTTTTCTTCTCGCCATCGAGGAAGTCATCCCAGGAGAGTAAAGTCGTCTGCAGACGCGCCCTGGCTCACACCATTCATGTGCCAATCTCATTCGCACTCCGTCGCGTCATCAAATCATGTCCAAATACAAACAAGATCAGGGCAACAATGGCAGGATTACCAACAAGCCCATCAAAAAACGGAGGGTGGAAGAATGGCCGTCTGGCATAAGAGAGGGATGAGTTCGAAGGCATAAAGACAGACGGGGGCTGTCTCCTCAGAGCCTGGCCATGTAAAAGACTTGATGGTATCACTGGAGATAGAGATTTCTCTTTCACACAGCCCTCAAACAAAACAGCACAATACACAGCATTTCCTCTGGATGTGACTGACTTAGCCAAGCGAGAGCAGAGAGTGTAATAAATGGAGAATGAATGTTAATCCGAAGACTGCGGTAAAATGAATGAATTTGTTTGTTTGCAGTTGGTTTTGAAAATAGGTTACAAAGGGCTTTGCAATGGACGTGATAAGAACAGCACTGATAAAATGTATGACATAAACCGAATGGATGTGTGTGTTTTTTGACGGCCAATTGTACATTTATTTAATCTGGACTGAGGAAGTGAGGACAAAACGCACAGACATGAAAACATCCAAACACGACATAAACAGTCAACTGTAATTCCCCATTATTTACTCTATATAACTGCTTACAATTCACAGCAAATGCGGTATTATGTAGAAAAAACACACACACAAAAACACATAAACAAGCCAAATAATCAAGCCAGAAAACCAACCACAAAAAAAAGAGTATGGGTTGTTCTTTGACTGCAAATAAAAACAGATAGACTGTGCACTGTTTCTGACCTTTATTTTCACTCACTTTATTTCTTATTATTTCAAAATCGAGGTTACTATTAATTTCCTCTTCTTTTAATTATTATTATTTGTTATAATATAATAATATTTAATGCAAAAAAAATGTGTCTCCAATTATCTTACTTATATGAATAAGGACTTTCGTTTAGCATTTTTAGATTAATCATAGAAATTAGATCTTATCTAGTTGGACAATTATAAAACAGGAGCTCTTTCAAAAATGTACGTGGACAAGCAATGAACTCAAGGAAATGGAATCGTTCCAGTACAGCTTAAAAACCCAATTATAGTAAGATATCTTGATGTTTGGTGCTTTATGAGGATAATAATTTCACGTGCACAGGGAAGGTTATTGGGTTGATGTATACAGGAATAAATCAGAATAAAGCGTGAGTGTAGCGTGGAACTCATTTGAAGAGTCGGATTTGCTGACCCAAAAATAAAAATTCTAACATAATCTTAAAATAACAATGACATCTCCTAAAAGCAACAGTGCCAGACTGTAAAATATGAAAAGTGGATCTGATCTTTTGAAAAGACTTACTTCCCTTTCTAAAACATTTGCTTCCCAGAATAATAAGTGTGTGATGGGGTACTGGCAGTGGTGGCAAGGAATTGAACTCTAAGTCTGCAAGGTTTTAGTTAAAGTGCAATCGGTTCCCAGAGCCACCAAGCAGAGTGTGTCTCTAACTCTGGCCTTGTATTAGGGGCCAATGTCAGGAAAGTTCTCTGAGGCAAATACCTTTATTTCCTTGAAAAGAGGCCAGACATTTTATTCAACGTCTGGCACTCCTGGCAAGGTTTCACATCAGCGAAGACGCATTCCTAACAGAAAAATAAATGCATTTGTCTGGTCATAATTGGTCATCCCTGTTAGTTTTTTCTTACGGGGAATACTCGTCCTTTTTTTTATCAGTAGAATATGGATTTAAATTAAATAAGGTTGATTTTCTTTAGAACGAACCAAGGTTGAAAGTCAGTACAATTACTTAAAAGCTTCCACAGTCTAATGCAACACTAGGTACCATCTTATTCACACCTTCCCTTTGTATATTCTCAATGGATATTTTAATTGACTGTTGACGAAAAGGAGCGCTTGTGATCTTAATACATGTGGAAATCATCAAAGGGGTGTAATCGGTGAAGCTGACTTTCAAAATCTGTTCAATCAGATTCAACAGCCACTGAGTAAAGGAGCTGTCTTGGCCTGAACACGTTCCCTACGGAACGCTATACCACATCTTCTGCTCCAACACTTTCCGTCTCCTCTCGCTCCCAATCTGTTTGTTTACCACAACAAATAACACCGTTGTCATGCAATGTTCTAATTATATAGGCCGATTGGTTCATTTATGTATTTTTTTCTTTAAACAAATCCTAACACTCCGTAGGTATCGCACCTCAGCCCCTCAATAAGCTCTTTCTCTCTCTCTCTCTTTGTTTTCTTCCGACTGGGTTCACAGAGATTCAGTGTTTTCTCCTCTTTTGCGAATAACGAGCGAGTTCCATTAACCACGTCTATTTAAATGTGTTTTTATTATCCGCAAACTGCCATTTCGCTTAATTATACCGTGACAGCGTCTTCAGCAAATGTCTTCCTCGGGAAGCTCCGTATTGATGCCATGGCGGTGCCTTGCTTTGCTCGCGCTGATGAATGGAGGCGCTGTCCATTAAGCCTTACGGAAAGTAAACACTCTTTTACTACTCTGGGCTACTCTCGCAGGCACCCCCCTACTTCAACGACGTTGGTGACGGCAGTTTCAATATCCAAGATCAGTATTCCAATAAAGCTGTTCTACATTTTAATTAGAGCTGGATCATTAATGCCTTGTCTGAACCGGCTCCCCGAATGAACAACACCTTCTAAAAATGTGGCGTCGGCTTGCCTCTGAGGCTGAGGTGCTAATAGAAAAGTTAATTACATCTGAGGGCTTGCCACGAATGTATGTACTTTGACAGGGGCGATATGGTGAAAGGTTAGAGCCGTGTGTTCAAATCCCTTGATACCAGACACACAGTTTAATTGCTGTGTCTTGGGGTTTGAAATCCTTCCCCCCCCTCCCATGATGTTGGTTAATATAGTTTTACATTAGCGCGGCGTGAAATAACTCCGGTGTGCGGCTAAGGAATCACCACAGTGTCCACACATAACGGGGGCAGGCTTGTTTGGGACTTGATGTCGCTGCACGTCAACGTCACGGTGACATGTCTACAGTGACAACCTAGCGGTGATGTCATAACAATATTTCAAAACAGTGTCGTCATGACATTTACATTATACCACTGAACACACAGAAACAGCAGAACAGACATTGTTACATAGCCATAGCATTCTGATGTTAACAGTTATGTATGATAACAGGGACATCGTAACATTAACGTTGCAATAGGGACGTTATAACGTAGTCTTGGTTTATAACATATTGTAACACATTATAACATAACAGTGACAGTGTTTCTGTTATGAAACAGTCCATCTCTGAATCCTTTTCTTTTCACTCCTGGCAGATTGTTGTTGTTGGTAGGAGTGATTATACAAAAGGTTTTATTTCTGAATAATAACAGTTGACGTACAACACTAAATACTGTCTAGTAAAGAGTTTCCAAAGGTCATGGTTGCATACTGACTATAAATAATTCAAGAATTAATAGGTAGGTTGCACATAGGTATGGCCGACTTTATGTACACTTTTGCTGAGCAAGGAAAAAACGGTGCACTTTAGCTATATCCTGCTAATAGTTGCTAAAGCATGATAAGCCACAGCGACAGAGCAGAAATCTGAAACCCGTCCAACATTTTAACGGTTATGGCTGACGCAGACTTTAAAAGCAAAGAGCTGAAGACGTATCTTTCTTTTCTTTGCATGAAGGTGGATAATTTTCTATAAGTAACAGAGGGAACCAATATAAATATATCTGTTCAATAAAAAAATTATGAGGTTAAGGCTCTAATGATGTTACATTCATGCCCTGCTTTAAACTGAAAGTTTTTTTTACATATATTATTTATGAACAGACAATAGGGTGTCCACACACTGCATATAGTCCTAATAGCTTCTATTGATTTGTGTTAGCTTTTGGCCGTCGTGTTGAATTTAGAATGCACTTTGTTGAAATGTTTTATCCTGCACTACTTTACCAGTAATCCTTCTTCTCAAACGACTTATTATTGAATATACTTTGTGTTCTTATTCCAATATCTAGCTACTCTGCACTCTGTCTGGTTATCAGAATGCTTTGTGCAGCATTTTAGTTGAATGCTTTAATGGTCTGCTAACTAATGTCAATACGTATCCATATACACATTATAAATGCAGTGCATCTTACAGCCCTTAGTCGCAGTACAGATTACGGCCCATTACAAAGCCAGAACTAAAGGGGGTAGGACTGTGGCTCAACAAATAGAGATGAGATCCCTCATGTCCAAAGCCTAACCTGAAGTCATCCATGTAATAGACACCCCTTAACCCCTAACTGCCCCTCAACCACATGATTATTATTTTAGTTTTAGGATTTATTGGACCAGGGTAGTCCCTGGAGATGAACCATCTCTTTCTCAGGGAAGACCTGGCCAAGAAGGGCAGCACTAAGTCGCTTGTCAGTGTCTTTGTAAATGACCAGAAGTAGAACCCTGCTGCAGTACAGAGGAACCCACTGCAGCAGAGAGAGAGACAGAGAGAGGGAGCGAGAGAGAGAGAGAGAGAGAGAGAGAGAGAGAGAGAGAGAGAGAGAGAGAGAGAGAGAGAGAGAGAGAGAGAGAGAGAGAGAGAGAGAGAGAGAGAGAGAGAGAAAGAAAGAGAGAGAGAGAGAGAGAGAGAGAGAGAGAGAGAGAGAAAGAGAAAGACAGATAAACCCCGGGTGCTGGGCAGGTAGCAGGGTGGACAGATGGGAGTGGGGAGGCCAGGGAAGGGAAACATACAGCAGATTAATCTGGTCTTCATGTGTGATTAATACGGAGCCCAGTGCTATTGGCAGGCCCAGCACCTGAACCAGACCCCCCACCGCCAGGTCAATATGTTTAGGCGCATGTGTTTGATCTCAAACACGAATGCAACGCCTTAACACGTGTGTGTGTGTGTGTGTGTGTGTGTGTGTGTGTGTGTGTGTGTGTGTGTGTGTGTGTGTGTGTGTGTGTGTGTGTGTGTGTGTGTGTGTGTGTGTGTGTGTGTGTGTGGTCATGCATGCCAGTGTTGCCCCCACAATATCAGTACGGCTGAGGTAACTCATCCAGACCAAACAAGAAATGTTTTTTTTGCCGTTGAACTGAACACTGTTATAAATGTTATTTGCCTCATATTGCAATGGCCTACATGCTTGGACAGTAGAAGCTGAGGAGTACTTAGACATCTTATCTTTATCTTCTTGATCAACAATCGAATCCCACTACCCTGTTGGCTGGGGAACTCCCAAGCCGCTAAGCCATATTTCACCCCGTTCTGAATATGTTCTCGCAGACACACATGGACGCGCGCACGGACATTAGCGGCTTTAGAAGCATGTCGATTTGGAAAGGTGACAGAGCCGCTGTGCCGTCATCCGTACCCAAACCACCTTAGACATTCTGTAAAACCGCCCTTTTTTTTTTGCTTTGCTTTTTTTTTTTGTTGTTGTGTGTGTGCTAAACACGCATGAAGGACGGCGCATCAATAAGCCTTTGAGAGAGCGATGGTGGGCAGGCGATGCCCTCCTTAATAACTAATGCACTGTGTCCTCTTTATTCACAGTACTCCCATTCTTCCCCAGGCAGGGCTGGGGTCCACGGGGGAGGGGGATACAGGTAGAAACAATGCTGTCATCCCAAGGCTGCAGAATAAACAGGAGAGATGCTTTGTGTCGCTCGCTTTCAAACGCACAGGTGTTCTGGCCAGCGACTCAAAGCATATATGCGTGTGTGTGTGTAGGTGGGTGTGTCTGTTTGTGTGTGGGTGTGTGTGTTTGTTGGTGTGTGGATGTGTGTGTTTGTGTCTAGGGGTGCGTCAGTGTGTGGTCGTGTTTGTATGTTTGTGTGTGTGTGTGTGTGTGTGTGTGTGGCTGTGTGTGTGTGTGTGTGTGTGTGTGTGTGTATGTTTGTGTGTGTATGTCTGGGTGTGTGTGTATGTTTGTGTGTGTATGTCTGGGTGTGTGTGTATGTTTGTGTCTGTATCTGTGTGTTTGTGTCTGTGTGTGTATGGGTGTATCAGTGTGTGTGTGCGTGTGTGTGTGTGTGTGGGTGCCGGTGTTTGCACCTGCATGTCTGTGCATGTGTGTGTGTGTGGCTTTGTGTGCATTTGCGTGTGCGCGCGTGCGGCTGTGTGTGTTTATCCCCTCACCTTTGCGTGTCCTCCAGCGAGGCGCCCTTGATCAGCGGAAACGTACTGCGTCATCAGAAAACAACAGACACCCCCGCAAACCGTGTTCCTAAAGTTGTGAGAAACGCTCCCAGGGGGATGTGGTGACTTTTTGCGCTGTTCAGGGTTCTGGGAGGGAGGAGGGGGGCGTTGGGAGGGGCGTCAAGGAGACAGAGGGGGGGTAGGGGGTTTGGGGGCTGTGGTTTGTTAGAGGAACGGAACCGCTCTGAACTTCCAGGGTGTTGCCGGCGGCGCTGGTATCCTGGAGTCCGCCCCGGCGTTGTGGGAGAGCCGTGTTTGAACACGTTTACAGGACCAGCCGGTATAGGAGAGAACAGACGGGGAAGAGAGAACAGAAGGGAAGAGGGCGAGGGAAGAGGGAGGGATAGAAAGAAGAGAATCATGAACGCAAAGATGGAAAAATGGAAGAGGGAGTTATAAGGGATAGAAAGGAAAATAGGCAGCATTTAAAATTGCGGGGAAAAATATGGGGGAGGGAAAGAAAGAATGAACGAAAAAGAGATAGAAGGAAAAATAGAGGGAAGAATGAAGGAAGTAAGGAGGCCCAGTAAGAAGGAAAGAAAGAAAAGAAAAATAGAGAAAAGGAGAAAGAATTAAACCAGGCTGAAAAGAAAGAAATAAAGAGCGCTTTAATGATAACACGGGAATGGCTACGGTCGATCGCTATGGTAACCCATGTTTCTCATTCTGCCCTACTCCGGGTTGTGTGTAGACCCTATTACTGCCTCCTGACTGACTGCGCTAAACATCCATCTCTGATCGAGGCGGATGGCTGATTATTTAAATGCATGATTTGTGTTACAAAGGTTTCCAGGTAGAGGAAATCGGCAGTAGAAATGGCTGGAGAAAGACTCCAAATGGTGCTTTTCCAAAGTAAAGGCGTTTTCTTTGATATTCAGCACTGCACTGACTCACTGACAGACACACTGATGGCCCCCCTGAGGCGTAGGTACTGTGCTGAATACGTTTTCTGATCTATCAACGGCTGTCAATTTTGAGCACAATAAATATGACCATTTGGGTCATTAATATTCAAAAATGGTATTTACTTTATTGATCAAAGTTGATCTAGCTTTCTTTTTGCACCATTGTCGAAAGGCTTAATGAAATGCTTTCCAGTTACATTTGATGAATGGTGTGTGTATGTGCCGAGGTGTCTAGGCGAGTTTACGGTGGGGGGGGTGTGCCCATGCACGTGCGGCTGCCTTTTCAAAATGAATATAACTTGAAATGTTTTTGTCTCAACACTGAATCAACCCTCCGTCGTCTTTTGGCTCTGCTATCAAAACATGTTCCTTTTCCTCCTTTTCTTCCCTGGTGTCTGAGGAGGCAGCGGAAAAATATTTTCAAATAGCGCCATCAACGACAAACTTCAAAAGCGGTGCAGGATGAAGAAAACCTGCAACCTTCTCCCCTCACCTCGTGGCAGGGTAAGTCAGTCTCAGCATCCATCTCTCTCTCTCCCCGGGCCTGCAACACATTTCATTAGCATGTGTTTAGTAAACAGACACAGTCTAAAGGGGACCGAAGCTCATCTCTCGCTCTACCCCCGGAACCCATGAGGAAGAAGTTCACTGACAGAAAAAGTTTTTCAATAGACTTAATACCCTCAGTAAAATGCTCAGAAGGAAACCCAGGGCCTTTTATAGGGTCTGGAACTGGTGCTACCGTGATGGTGTTTGCCGTGGTTTCACGAGAAAAAGGTGCGTCCTGTTCGTTGTGGCGATGCTGAACGAGCGAATGGATATTATTATTTTTTTTTCAAGGGAGTCCTGACCAAGAAGGCAGCATAATAACAGATAAATTTCACATTTCTAAAACCAAATTTCACATTTAAAATAAAATACAAGATACAAAACAAAACAAGACAAATCCTCAATAAAGCATAAACTCCATTGTCAGCGAGTCAGTGCTCAGTAACCGGACCAGTACAGTTTGTGGTTAAATAGTCCCTAATCCTGCTTTTGTAATTCTTCAAGGTGATTTGGGAATGCAGTTTAAATTGATCCTGTAGCTTACACCATGATGAGGGTGCAAAAGATTTAAAGGCACTTTCCACAAACATAGTGCAGGTCCGAGGAACGTTGTACATAATAAAACTGCTAGACCGAGTGTTACGAGTAGTACGAGTTGTACTCAAGGCCCCTTTGAATAACATCATTGAAGAACACAAGGTGACTTGTAGATATTCTCCGCATCCCGTGACCATCCCTCCATGTTCCCTCATTTCCCTTGAGGAAAGTATGCTGCTAATTATGCTAAACCTCTTCTTCGACCGAAACCCACCTTGATCTGCTGCTGGCTAACAGGCAGCCAATGAGGCGTTCCGACTCATTTCGCTCCCGCACTGATGTGATGGGTGCGCCCGTTCAACCTCATCCTTTAACGCTATGCTCGTTTTTACCTATATCTGTGTTTTGTGGTCTTGGAGAACAAACTTTCAAGCAGCACCAAATAAAGAGTTGTTTTTCAGCACATTCCGGGTGCTGCATGAAAAGGAGCTTTGAATAGACACTGAAAGGGTTGGTGGAGCTGCGCGGGAAAAATCAGTCTTTTCTTCTGCCCCCTATCATTTCCATGTCAAGGCTTGGTTCCCGGTGTTGTCGGCCGCCGCACAAAAGCACCGGAGCCCTATGATGCTTAAAGGTTGACATTGAATTTGAACATGCTCCATACGGCACTATTTGGAAAAAGTCACTGAAAGGCTGCGTCAAAGTACACGTGAGACACAGCGGTGTATTTCATGCCCGACCGCTCGAGCGGCTAACCCTCTTTCTCTCTCTTTATTTCTTTCTCTCTCTCTCTCTCTCTCTCTCTCTCTCTCTCTCTCTCTCTCTCTCTCTCTCTCGCTCTCTCTTTTTTCTTCTTTCTCCTCATGCATTTCATTTGGAATGAGGTGGTCACTGCATGTCCAACGGTGATTAATAAAATGCTTTCAAACTAGTTCCCGGAGTGTTAATCAAACTCACTTTTGCTGACTTTTTTTAAATTTTTGGGAGATAAAACCACCTGCTGCAGTCAACTGTCCACACCTTTTTTGTCAATTTTCTTCTGTCTATCTCAAAAGATATATCTGTGATTTCAGCAATATGTTTGCAAAGAGATAAGAGATAAGGAAGTCTGGCATTACCTTGAAACCATTTTGATAAAAATTTATGGAGAAACTTCTGAATATATTCATGCTGCCAAAGAGTATCTCAATTTTAACCCTACCAAGATTGATTCGGTATTTCCAGATCATATTTGTGTTTCTTTCTTCCTTTACCTCCATACATCAAGTCTTTCAAAAACCTGCCTCCTGTCAGTTGCAGTGTTGAAGCACAATGCTGTTACCGTGACATCGCAAGACCAACTGGGAGCAGACCTGGATGCAATAGGAGGAGGAGTGCTATAGGCCCAGGGGCACTTCTCCGTTCAGTCATCACATCAAACACGCCCATATTAGTTCAACGTTTGTCATTGGTCCAACCCAGTACAGGTCTGCTGCAAATCAGTCTGAAGGGCCAGAGCAAATTAAACATGAACCCGCTGATTAATCAGTGGGAATTATGCCGGCTTCAAGGACGGCATGATTCTGTAGGTTATTATGCTTCTTTTGTTCTATTTGCATACAGCTGGTCTAAAGATATCTACTGACTTTCATAACAATGCAAGAAAGACCTTTAAGCACCTATATGCACATATTTCTTTGTCAATTAAATCACTGTACGTGTCTATTTTCATAAATACCCCAACATATGTCGAACTCGCGCTAAGCTGTGATATTTTTCAGGTGGTCAAACACATTGTGGGTGGCCATGTTGTGTGTGATCATGTTGTGTGTGGGCTGTGTGTGTGTTCTTGGGTGCATGCGTGTGAGTGATTTGAATACTTGGAGGGCAACCAGGCCGCGGGGGAAGGCATGTGTTGGATGAGAGGAGGTGGTTATATGGCTTCAGTCAGGTGCATTGAGAGCCAGGTCTCAACACACACACACAAACACACACACACACAGACAAACACAGACAAACACATGCACGCACGGACACACACACGCACACACACACGCGGGCACGCATTCACTAACACACGTACATATTCTCATATTCATAGCAAATACAGACAGAGACACAGAAATATGGTACATAATGTACGCACATGTAGACACACACCAAACAGACATACACAGACACACGCACACATACACACACACACACATTAACATACACAACACACACAGATAAACAAAAACAACACACACAGATTAACACAAACAATACACACTTCCACTAAACCAATGCCACCTTCATTGTCTGGGGCTTTTCGGGTGCCCCTTGGCCATTTCCTGTCCATCTGTGGTGACAGAATGACCATTCCCCCCCGACCCCTCCCCCCCCCCCCCCAGTACTCGATCATCACCAAACACACACACACACACGCAAACACACAAACACACACACACACGCACATACACCCACACACACACACACACACACACACACACACACACACACACACACACACACACACACACACACACACACACACACACACACACACACACACACACACACACACACACACAGACACACGTGTACAACACTCGTACAGCAGCAACCACCAGCAGAATGCAACAGAAGCTGCATACCATCTCCACATTGGAAAGCCACAGGGAATCTTGTTTTACTAAGTGGGAACATTCCGGCCATTAAAAACAAGCCTTGCGATGAAATCACACTCGTCAACTCCATTGTTGCTTTTGCAGCACTATTTTTCTGGAGGGATTCTGTAGAGACCGCTTTGTACTGTGAGAGAAACACGTAAAAAAAAAATTAAATAAGGATAATAATGAAAAGAAGTGAAAGAAGTGAAACTCAAAACCCATAACTCTGGCATTGTTAATTCCATGCTCTACCAGTTGGGGTAATTCGTATACTATTTGCATACATCTCATAACATTTGAATCATTATCATCATCATCATCCAACTTCATATTATCTTATTATATTTTTAATAGACAGTGTTGTTATTAGTTTACTTTGACTTTTCCTCTTTAGATTTCTTGAGTTTGGAACAAACCCAAATGCCTTGTTCAAGCATGTTTCCCTCCATAATGATTCCTTATTTGCGTTTGAATTAGTGTGGCATGTGTGTGTGATCTGCATATGATCACAAAGTGGTGGCCAGGCAGCCACCAATGGACATGAACTTGTACTTACATTGCAACATCATTCACTCAAATTCAAGGAACTATCCAAATTGGCTCTGACATTTTATGTATTGGCAAATGAAACAAGATGCAAAAGAACTGTAATTAATATAATCACTAATGGGCATTATGAAACACCAGTGTTTATCGTTGAGTGCACGAACCAGGTTTATTATTTTAAACGCAATTAAATTAGCCCCCTATTCTATTCCCAAATCGGTCTGACGTGCTGTTAATACAATGTTATTGCTTAATTGCCTTCTTATTAGTCTGATTGAATATGTTTTAATGCCACTCCAAGTAGCCATGCTGTGCCATAATTCTCAAATGAATGGACCCAAAGCAGATTACAGATGAGAAGGAAGACATACACTTTAAACTTTAAAGGACATCTTGCCATGCGAATAGAGCTGGTTATCTCATCCATCCTCTAAGGCCTGCTCATCAAGCAGAGGTGTAAATGACAGAGAGTTTAGGAGCAACCAGGAGTGATGTTAATGTATATGATGTACACATCTCCAGTGTCATGTCCTGGGTTACCCCAAGTAATCTATCACAAAGCAAAGCAACTGCCAAGTGCAGTGAGGTCCTGTGCAATCCACTTCCTTCCAGTACAGACAAGTACAGGCCAGTAAAGCCCATTAAAGTCCAGTACAGTGCAGCTCAACCCAGTACAGTTCCGACCAATACAGACTACTTCAGAGCAGTACTGCCTCAAAACACAGATCCAACCATCCCAGAATCTGTCACTGGTTAAAAAAGTTCCCTCATCAAAACAAATGTGTCTACATTGGCCTCCTCAGTTTGAGGCCAGCCCATCTGCCCTGTTTGCCTGTGTTTCCTCCTGCCCTTAGGTTATTTACTATTCTCCAGAGTCTTCCTTGTCCCCTCTTTTTTATTTATTAATGTATTCCATTATAGTTTGCTGTATGTAAGGTGACTTTGAGTGCCCTGAAATGGGCCAATAAATAAAATGCATTATTATTATTATTGTAATTATTATAGTTATAATTATTATTGTTATTATTATTACAATTATAATTAATTAGTAGTGCATTTATGGTGGATTACAGTTTGCGGTTCTGACATCTGGCATCGAGCAAAAGAGGCATTAGCATTTTTACATTATAAACCGAGCAGTTTTCAACGCTATTCAGACAAACCCAATGTGACACTTCATTCATCTTAAATTATTTGACCCCAGTTAGGTTGACCGCGACCCAGCCACGATTTAAATCAAGAGACACAGATTTTGAGAAAAAGTACTGCCATATCTTCAGCTCCCTCTCTCCTTCTTTCCATAAGTGCCCTCCAGAAGATATGCTCAGGGTAAAATATACCAAAGACATTCTGTCCTGTAACTGGCCCTGTTACAGCACTGCCCTCTGCATGGAGCGGTTGGGTTTGATTGTTGTCTGGCATCCGACTGACCAATCTGGAACGCAATATTATCTGTGGCAGTTTGTTTAGCAAAGGTGTCAATTTATCTTGAATTGCCTGATCAAACTGAAATGAAAAAAAAACATGATTTAAACGCTGCAATATACATGAGAATGAATTATTTACGCCGCTGTTCAACTTCAATCAATGGAATGAGATTAGCAGAGCCCAGATCATTACAGAATGGCCTACATCAAAGCATCCAAATGTCTGTGTGCGTTTGTGTGTGTGCGCGTGTGTGTGCGTGCGTGTGTGTGTGTGTGTGTGTGTGTGTGTGTGTGTGTGTGTGTGTGTGTGTGTGTGTGTGTGTGTGTGTGTGTGTGTGTGTGTGTGTGTGTGTGTGTGTGTGCGTGTGTGTGGGGGTGCGCGCGTGTGTTTGTGTGTGTGTGTGCGAATGTGTGTGTGCGAATGTGTGTGTTAGAGATATAGAGAGAGACAGAGATAGCTTCGCTTTTCAACAAGTTCACACACGCACTGCCATTATTGTACGAGCGACCCAAGCTTAGTTCAGATAATTACAACGTCTCTCTCATCGAGTCTTGTGTTCGCTTGTGATATACTCATGCCATCTTTAATGTACTCATACTAACGCTGCGCATTACCCTCCAGTGTGGTGATTATCAAATGCTGACATCATATTCATAAGCCTTATATTCTCTCAATATGAGGTTGATCCCTTAACCCTCCCTTTTGGGACGCGACCTGATTATCCTTTGGTGCGTTCAAGTCACAATGGGAACTCTGACCATCTGTGATGGGTCCAAGCTATATTGACAAGCTTTCAATGTCCAACAGAACAACACAACCTCATTTCAGTTTTTCATCTTCACCATTACCCGCACTAATGGCTCTATAGGATTCCTCTTAATTACTCATTATTATTAATTATACTACACGCCGCGAGAAGCGCTCAAGCGTTGAAATTGCTGGCGACGTAAGTATTGCCATCATCAGTGTTCACCATATGGGACACCGATAGGACTTCCTGTTTCCCCCGGAGTATTACTATACTTGTATTGTTTTCATTATGGACGGATGGGTCAATTTCGCCAGAGGCCATGACATTCGGTACTCGTTGAGTTACAGTCAAGTCAACTTTATTTTTAGAGCCCATCATCACAGTTCCAGCCTCAAACGGCTTAACAGCCCCCTTAACCCTGAGCCCCGGCCAGCGGTGGAACTGCAGCTGAATGGGCAGACGTTTCATGATCACATGAAACAAAGAGGAAACAAAGGTTGAGTCCGATGACATCACTTCCTGTTTATGGGAAGGCGGTGATAGAGGCGTAAACTGTTTTGTTGCTCTTCAACTCTCCTCTTTCAGAGAGCGCATCTTCCTCTGGGTGTGGTTCACATGTGGAGATGCATAACATACGTACATTAGAGGCTACAACGTTCCGCTGAAATATTCATATGCTGCATATTCATCCTGTTATAGGGTTAATAAGGCAAGAAATAAGTGCAATTAATAATTAATTATTGGTCTTTTTACCACGGTAAAGCACGGAGAGTGCAGAGAATAAGTGTTGCAATGCACTCAGACTGACTGTTATTGATTGTTGTATATTGTTGTATCGTCCTTGTCTTTGTGTTATCATTATAATATTGTAACATCATTGTTGTGTTGTTATAGCTGTTTCATTATTGTTGCATTGTTATTGTTGAATTATTGTTGTATTGTATTGTTCTTTTTCTTTTTTTTTTTGTTGTTTTAGTCATTGTCATTGTTGTATTGTGATGGCTGCATCATGTTGTTGTTGTGTTATTGATGTGCCATTGCTATAGCAATTGCTGTAATATTCAAGCTGTAACTGTATTGTTGTACTACGGCAGTAGCGCCTTGGAGGTTGGAGGTTGGAGGATTGTTGGTTGGATGCTGGGCACCTGGTCCTGGCCCCGTTCCAGCATGTCTCTCTGGGAAAGACACCTAAGCCCTAACGGAAACCGACATGTTACCTCCTCAGCCGCTTTCTTGTGAAACACAATAATATGGATAACAGGGTTAGGATTGTCCATACCTACTCCCCCAGCAGGAAATGACATCCGCAACGATTGAATCACAGTCAGCCTACGGGAAGTCTTTCCCTAACACCATGCCTCCCTCTCCCCCCCACCCTCCCCCCCTCCTCCTCTCTCTCTTTTGGCTCTGTCTCCCTCTCTCACATTCACACAGCCTTATCACTCACATATTAATCTCCACATGAGATGATCATGGGCCTCTGAGGGAACCGCCTAAGCTCATCCTTCCAGTCTTGGAGGCTGCTGAAGGTAGCAGGACTTGGACCAGGTCTGACCACAACTTAAGTCCTTTTGGACCAGCCGGCCGGACCAACCAGACCTCAAGTCTCTTTCGAAAGCCTTGTCAGTTTCATTGCAGTCCGTGCCATCCAGAGCACTGTTGTATACCTTCCACTTAGAATGCTTAGAATTTACCCCTAGTCACCGGGAGAAATACCCACTCAGAGGCTTACACACACAATTTCCTCAAAATTCTCGCCCCCTCTTGTCTCTCTTCGGGCTGCTCATCTCCCCCCCTCCCCCGCCCTGTCCTTCCCTCCTCCCTCCCCCTCCTCCTCCTACTCCTCAGCCTCCACTAGTCCCCTCTCATCCTCTATCGCCGCCCCCTCCCCTCCATGTCCTCTCATGCACTCTCCCTCTCCTCCCTTACACTTCTCACCCCCCCTCCCATGATGTCATCTCCTCCCCTCCGTCCTGTCCTTCTTTCACCTCCCTTCTCTCTCCTCCTCCTCCTCCCCCATTCCTCCCGCCCTCCTCGTGGAGTCCTCCGTTCACCCTTCCTCTCTAATCCCCTTCTGTCCTCTCCTTCTTCCCTCTGCTTTCCTCCTCTCCTCCTCTCCTCCTCTCCTTACCTCGTCCTCCTCCTCCCCATTCCTCCTCCTATTCTCTGCCTCATCTCCTCTCATCTCCATATTTGTTCTCCTGTGCCAGGTGAAGAATCACATTAAATATAAATGGGGGAAAAATGACGGGCAGAGGAATCTGATTGTTTAGACACCATATTGAATTATAGCGTTCTCCATTGGATTAATAGGCTATGATATCATCGTTAATAATTCATAATGAGATTGTGAAGGTGT
>NC_079418.1:25883802-25886302 GCF_026213295.1 Gadus chalcogrammus | reverse complement strand
CTGCAGCAGATTACATATTCACTGGGAAATACACCCGCACACTCACGAGTACACATTCACACACGCGCGCGCACGTGCTTACACACTTGAAAACACCTGTGCACATGCGCACACATGCATTGCACACACACACACACACACACACACACACACACACACACACACACACACACACACACACATACACACACACACATGCCTGCACATACACAGACACTCACACATCTCCATTCACATGCACTCTCACACATAGACGTGTGCCCACAAACACACACACACACGCACACATACACACACACACACACACACACACACCACACACACACACACACACACGCACACACACACACACACACACACACACACACACCCGCAACGACAGAAACACAAACACATCCCCCTCCCCTCTTCCTTTTTTCTCTTTTATCAAACTTTTTTGTGTATACCAAAAGACAAAACTATGAACACACACACACACACACACACACACACACACACACACACACACACACACACACACACACACACACACACACACGACATGCACACAAGCTGTGCGTATACTAAATCAAACATTTCAATAGTGAGTTCAGCATCAAGAGGCTGGATGCGGGCGTGCTGCGCCAGGTAATCCATCTAAAGGGCAGAACACAGTGTTGTTATGGACCAGACCGTAGCATGGAGCCGGCAGCACGCCACGACACCGCCGCCGCAGAGCGCTCCCTCCTCATTGGTTATTCTCCCGTCTCACCGGGACAGATGTTTCCCCCCATGTTAATCGCCTAACTTTCCCTTCAGCGGCTAAAGCTCCTTAACTCTGTCCCTCTCTCCCCTCCCTCCTCTCTATCTCCCTCTCCCCCTCTCTCTCCCCCTCCGAATGGTCTTTTGTCTCCTTCCCGGGCCCCTGTAAACAACTTGCCATCATCAACATTCAGGGTGTACCCCGCATGAAAACAGCTGGCGCCGAGGTGCTAGCTGCTAACGAGCCGCCAGCTGCCAGCTGGCAGTCAAAGCTACTTTACAGATAGTGGTTGACCCCGGGATATATATGTGTGTGTTGGTGCTACTGGGGCCACGGTAGAGCGGGAGCAAGAATTTGTACGCAACACTCCAACTGCTCTATCCCCGTTGTACGCTTGTGAGTCTGCAATCAGAGAGGCGTTTGTCCTTGGATTCACCTTCTTTGACGGTCTCCACAGCCCGTCTGTCGATTCAGTTCGTTTGGCTGCCTGGACTTCGTGATCGGCGAGCCAATTGGGAGAGGGTAGTGTGTCGTCAGGTGAGGTGGTTTACCTGGGCAGCCGGGGAGAAGAGCTCCCTTGTTGTTTTTTGTTCTGTTCCCCTGTTGTCTGCAGGTGGAGTCAGGCTTGCGACAGACGGGTTGGTCATTATGTTGCATTAGATTCGACGTTATTGTCATCACACAGTACAAAGGAGTTGTTGAGGCAATTTCTGGTAACTTATGGTAATGACCGTATGCACCTTTCCTCAACTACAGCCCTGTGCCCTCCACTCAGTCAAACATTAGCCTATATGTGTTTCGTCACTTTCCATTGTCAATGCCCAACCACTTTTTGACTATTAAGTTATTTATGAGATATTTGTACTACCTTTTTTATTTTTTATATACCGGTATACGTATATATATATACACATACAATTCATAAGGAGCATGTATGGTTCATTGAGGCTTTGAGGATCGAGTCAAATTTCCACTAGACTATACTGGCCCCTGATTCAATTTATGTTCAATGCAACGAAGATCTGTTCTCCCTCTTTGCCACTTCCAGGAACCTGCACCGTTGCACCATCTCCTCAGCACAGAGGATACGGTGGGACTGTGCAAATGTGAAAATATCGTGCAAATGTTTCTCTCGGGCTTGAAGTGTGAATCCTCCGTGGTCACATGACCAGAGCTGTGAGCTGAATCTCAACCACAATGTGTGATTGTCTGTATGTGTGTGTTTGTCTGCAGATACGAAGTCAATATAACCAGTTGTGATGACTTATCCATTATCCAAACAGCTGAAACTGGTTCATTCTGTCCTCCGTTGGGTCGTTCTTACAGAGGTTTACTGACTTGCACAGAGAGGAAGAAACTGAACTGGTGAGATCAGGATGCTCCGGCGAGGCTAGGGTGGCTCAAGAACACCACAGAACTCTGTAGAACATTGCAGATAATGTTTGCATCAGAACATTTCATTCACAATTCAAAACTATTCCATCGGAAACATGGCGAATATCTCATTTGGTAATCCTTCCGAAAACTAGGATCATAAAAATGGATGTAGTTAAAATTAATATTTTTCTTAGATTTGAAATGACCACTTCAAATCCTATCAACTACCAGATTAGTTATGGTAGTACTTGGGGTGGCCAGTCAAATAAATTCTGGAGGATGGAATGTGCCACCTATCATGGTAACTAGTAGGTCTATTATGTTTTTGGAGGGTTGAACCCCATTCAGGGATTGTCGATAGTCGCATCGGCATGTCCATGA
>NC_079418.1:25853802-25878802 GCF_026213295.1 Gadus chalcogrammus | reverse complement strand
TACACACACTCACACACACACACACACACACACACACACACACACACACACACACACACACACACACACACACACACACACACACACACACACACACACACACACACACACACACACACACATACTCAAGCAATTAACCACACATATACATCAGCTACGGTCTATGGCATGCCATCGCTTGGCCTTCAACACAGACATTGCAAAGGTGCCTTTCAATGCAAATCAATGAAATAGCTCTCATGAGAGAGCTGAGACATCTGCAGTTAGGAGCTTTTGCGCTGTGCAGAGAGAGGGACGGAGATAGAGAGAGGGAAGGAGAGAGAGAGAGAGGGAAAATACATTTAAAGGAAACAGGTAGGGTATGAAGGCAAGAGATAGAAGTTAGTGGAATAGAGAGGAAGGAAGAGAAATAATATGTGTAAGAGGGAGAGAGAGAGAGAGAGAGAGAGAGAGAGAGAGAGAGAGACTATTGGACATCTCTGCACCTTTGCAATGCAGTACACTCTGCTATGAATTCCCCCCCGGTTTTCCTCTCACAGTAGCCTCCACATGGCTCTGCATTACACGCATGATGGCATCCAACCTATTCAGCTAAACGTTGCATTCAACACATGGCTGGATAGCAATAAGCCTGTGTACACTGTAAGCAAAACCAATATTTACATTCCTTCTGAAAATCTGATTTCTGCAGGAGTGGGAGACTCTACTCTGCTCTCAACAATCTATTGCTCCGTTCGTCTGTCTGTCTGTCTGTCTATATCTATTTATCCATCCGGCATTTCAAAGGTTCGGATGTAACCGGTTTGCTGAAGACTTTTCCATGACACACCAGGACATGGTGTCAGTTTGATGGGGTATTCTCCAGATACAACATGAGGAAAAAGAAAAAACAATGGAATAAAGGTAGTACCAACTGGATAATACCATTTTCAATAGAAATAGCATTCTATTTAATGAGTGAAATAGAGGATACTGCAATTTAGACAATAGACAATGTGTATGTGTGTGTGTGTGTGTGTGTGTGTGTGTGTGTGTGTGTGTGTGTGTGTGTGTGTGTGTGTGTGTGTGTGTGTGTGTGTGTGTGTGTGTGTGTGTGTGTGTGCGTGCGTGTGTTTGACCATGCGTGTGAGTGTGCATATCTGTGTGTGTGCGTGTTTATGCCCGTGTGTTCGGCTGTGTGTGTTCTAGCAACCCTTCTTTTTTGGTATTTGCCACAGCTCTTTGCGTCATTTGAAATAATAGCCATTCCAGATACAGGTGCTATCTCATCGATATGTTTATCTGAAGTCTTGACGGCTATCTAGCTGTTACACTGAAGAACATAATTTCATACAGGCTGGCTATTGTAGCTGTTTCCACCAGGGTATCGAATAGTTGCATCGATGTAGCGTGTCTTCTGTTTGTCCTTTGGGGCCTCTGTAGTCATGCCATATACCCTTTTCATTACTACGTTTTTCTTTTATAAATCATATTTGTTCAAAGCTTGTAGGATTTTTTTTAAGGTGAAAAATCTATTTCTCTCTCGCCAACAAACACGAAATCCCCCATGTGGAGTACACAGTGGTCTTAAGATACACATTGTCTTTGCTCTGATTTCAGAAAGCCGTGCCTGTGTGTGAGTCATTGTGTGAAGTTAACACTACTAGACTCAAATTGAGCTGGGGCTTATTTTAATGATCTTCTAGAAAGAAAGAAATGATAGAATGGAAGAATTAATGAATGAAAGAATGAAAGAAAACAAAGAATGGAAAAGTAGGTGGAAAAAATAACAAGGAAGAAAACGAAGGAGGGGAAGGGAAAAGAACGAGGAAAGAAAAGAAAGGAAGAACGGAAGGAAAGAAAAAGGAAATAATAGACGAAACCAAGAATGAACGAATCGATGAATAGATGGAGAGCAACGGCAGGAGGAATGCCAAAGAAAGAAAGTAGAAGAAAGCAAGGAAGAAAGAGGTCACGTGTTGATGTGGAGGTGTAGCGGAGATGGGGTGTGATTGACGTGGGCAGAGTGGCTGATGGATTAGAGTAAAGCACGGGTCTGATCGCTCTGACAAGCCGGCGAGAGGCTGACACTCCCTGAGAACGACAGCACGACTCCATACTCTCACGGCCCCTCCCCTCCCAAATGTACTCCCCCTAATGTGAGTGGACAAACACATCAGACCTGTTCTACTCTCCCAGCTCCTTTCACTTCTTTCTTGTGTCCTCATATATTTTTTGCATGGAAAACGGTTTCCTATACCTTAAATCGGGTATCTCGTTGTGCTCCATGTGATATTTCATTTGCATTATTCTATATTGGTCACTGCTTTTCTACATCATTTTGGCTTTGCAGTTTCAGTCGCTGCCACACGTAAACCATTTTTATACAAGACACTATACAGGAATGAGTTCAATGAATTTATCACTGATGATTACAATTATACTACAGATTGCTCTAATTGATTAAAAATGGAGCAAACAGTGGCTGCTGTCATCAGACTGCGTGCCAATAATTGATTCGGGCAATCAAAATGTACACAGAAAGTAATCAGAAAGTACGATGAAGCACGTTGGTCTTCCAATTAGCAGAGCGCCCTATGGAGGTAAAATGGTACTAAAGGCCCAGTGAAATCCACACTTTGTATGTGATATAAGCACCGCATCGGCAGCAAGCCGGTCCATCTGGCTGCTACACTGATGAGTCGGAAGCCATCACTAACAATAAGCGTTATGGCCGATAAAGCGGGACCTGACTGATAGCGTATTTGCTGGAGATGGGGGTTGGGTAGATAAGGATATTTAGCGGTGTAAATGATTGCCTGTTTCATAACCAAATGAGCCATTTACATAAATGGAAGATAAAATGCTTTTCATATTGCGGAGAGTAATTACACACATTATTGTTTCACAAGTAACCGTCTCACACGCTAAACAGATTCATGAAATATTCAAGACTCAAGTTTGGGTAATTTATATTTTGGTTTTGCTATCCCAAGAGATTAAAGCAGTATTATTGCTGTACATGGTTTAATGTCAATAGTCTTAGTTGTAATGTACAGGAAATGTACAGACGAGGCATAGGAAAGCTAATGGTACAGTATAAAATTAAAATTCACGTAATTTTACAGTGTGGTCTAACTGTGTACATACTACATCAGCTTCTTGTAAGCCAATCATGTTGAGCCAACCCCGAAAAGTCCACAGTGGTTTACAGGGGCGTAGCCAGGACATTATTACTGTGGTAGCCAGCTAGTAAAAAATAGTAGAAAATAAAAAGTAAATCAGTCAGCACCTAACACATTCATACAGTCAGGCATTTTTCATTTAGGTCTTTACCATGACACAATAAGTACAGTAAGACTCTGTTTCATTAAGGTCAGTCCCATGACACAGTCAGTGTCTTGAGACAGTTTCATTAAGGTCAGTCCCATGACACAGTCAGTGTCTTGAGGCAGTCCCATGACACAGTCAGTACCTTGACACAGTCAGTACAGTCAGACATTTTTCATTTAGGTATTTACCATGACACAGTAAGTACAGTAAGACTTTGTTTCATTAAGGTCAGTCCCATGACATAGGCAGTACCTTGAGACAGTTTCGTTAAGGTCATTATCATGACACAGTCAGTATAGTCCGACTGTTTCATTGAGGTCAGTACCATGACAAGGTCAGTACAGTCACACTGTTTCATTGAGGTCAGTACCATGACAGGGTCAGTACAGTCACACTGTTTCATTGACGTCAGTACCATGACAGGGTCAGTACAGTCACACTGTTTCATTGACGTCAGTACCATGACAGGGTCAGTACAGTCACACTGTTTCATTGAGGTCAGTACCATGACAGGGTCAGTACAGTCACACTGTTTCATTGAGGTCAGTACCATGACAGGGTCAGTACGGGGAGACTCTGTTCGGTGATGGTCAGCACCGTGACCCAGTCAGTACCACAGGGTCAACCATTAAAAAAGAAGGAACATAAAAGAGGCAGCCCAGCAGCCCAAATGGCGCACAAACGTGGGTTTATCATATTCTTGTTCCTCATAACACACACAAAAACACACACACACTCATTAATACATAGCAGCTTTTGCCGAAAAGAAAATACATTAAATACCCTCCGATGGCCGCCTACGCCGTCACTTGCCTTTAACTAGTTTCCAGACGATTTGCAGTGTAATATTAAAGTTTTCCCCTTCAGCCTGAGGAAAGTTATGTCACGAAACTTTGGGGGGAAACTTCTCCTCACCGTGTGTAGCCTCATTAACAAATTCTCAATGGCAGCAGCACACAGCCAGAAACAGGCATAAGTATGTCTGTGTGTGTGTGTGTGTGTGTGTGTGTGTGTGTGTGTGTGTGTGTGTGTGTGTGTGTGTGTGTGTGTGTGTGTGTGTGTGTGTGTGTGTGTGCGTGCGTGCGTGCGTGCGTGCGTGCGTGCGTGCGTGCGTGCGTGCGTGCGTGCGTGCGTGCGTGCGTGCGTGCGTGCGTGCGTGCGTGCGTGCGTGCGTGCGTGCGTGCGTGCGTGCGTGCGTGCGTGCGTGCGTGCGTGTGAGTCTGTTTGTAACTACATGTTGGTTGGTTCTTAATGAGAGCTGGGAGGGGGAGGGGGGGACGAGGAAGAGATCACAGAAGAAACCATTACGATCCTAACCTTCGACCTTTAAATCCCCGGTTTAAAAGTGTTAATGGAGGACTCGGATCCAACCCCAAGGGGAGAGAGAGAGAGAGAGAGAGAGAGAGAGAGAGAGAGAGAGAGAGAGAGAGAGAGAGAGAGAGAGAGGGACTGACATGAAAAGAGAGGCAGAGGGAAGCGAAGGAGGTGAGATTTAAACTGGTTTAATGATCATGTAGCACAGCTTGCTATCTGGCTTTGCCAATGGTCGGTTGAATTGGACTTCTCTGCCAAAGGTTCGATTAATAAGTCGCCATCTTTGTTGCTTAGTATTGCAACAGTCCATTAAAAATGTTACTGAATCGTTTTTTGACAACTGACAGCAGTTTAGGTGAAGATGATCAATTAAAAAGGTATAGGTGATAAGGTTCCACTGGTTTTCTTGAGAGGATAAATGATTAAGTTCAGTTTTGCAGAGATCAGTGTTACAGCGAGAACCGGAGCTAATTGGCCAAGCAGATTTTTGGATGACATCATCGATGGCATCATCGATATGTATTCACGCTGAGAAACCTTAGACAAAAGAGTTCCCTCAATAACAAAATATAACGAGACAAAATACATTCCAATGTGGACATGAACACAAGAGATTTAAGAAAATATTTCTTGAATTATAACCAACCATCAAACAGGTTTAGGTGCACGCCTGCATGTGTGTGTGTCTGTGTGCGCTCTTATAAAACATGTGTTCTTGCACACGCGACCTATTGCTTCTCCAGCCTGTCTGGTTGAAACCCACTCTGCAGGAAGCAGGAACAGCATTTCTCGGCAGGCACGAAGGCTTTAATAAATATGGAAGAGGGTGTTTAAAGTCATTGAACCATGACTGGATTCACGTTCCCCATTATGTCTCCCACTCTTTATGAAGCTAAATCAGGCAAACATATCTAGGTCTGTGTGTGTGTGTGTGTGTGTGTGTGTGTGTGTGTGTGTGTGTGTGTGTGTGTGTGTGTGTGTGTGTGTGTGTGTGTGTGTGTGTGTGTGTGTGTGTGTGTGTGTGCGTGCGTGCGTGCGTGCGTGCGTGCGCGCGCGTGCGCGTGTGTGGTTGCCTCTGTGAGTGGGGGTCTGGATGTGCGTGTGGGGGTGTGGCTTTTGCTGTGCATTATTATTATCGACAATTAGACCCGTGTACATTTATCATGAGAGAAGTGTGGGAGATCTAAAGCCACCACTCTTAGGAGGGAGGACATGGATCATAATAGCATGGTTTATAAAACTGGCCGTCTTCATGCACCTTGCCTTAAAGTACACCCATTATATTACATGGACATTATCATAATGTCCCTTTCGCTACTTCACAGCCTGTGTGAGAGTCTGTGCAGTGTGTGTGTCTGTGTGTGTGTGTGTGTGTGTGTGTGTGTGTGTGTGTGTGTGTGTGTGTGTGTGTGTGTGTGTGTGTGTGTGTGTGTGTGTGTGTGTGTGTGTGTGTGTGTTTGCATGTGTTTGTGTGTGTGTATTGTGTGGTTGGGTTGTGTATTAGTCTATTTGCATTGTGTTGTGTGTGTCTCTCATCCCTCGACCGTCGGTCAGCCCACCTGTCTGTCCACCTGTATGTGTATGTCTGCCTGCCAGGCCGTCTGTGTTGTTGAGTTGTCCCATGACCAGAGTTTTGCTCTCCTTGGTGTATGTCTCCTCCTGTGTAAAGTGTAGTATATTATTATTATTATTATTATTATCATTACCTCCCCACTAGCATTATCGTAGATCATCTATGCAAACCGCATATATTAAAGGTCCCATGACATGCCACAGGTGTGGTGTGATGGTAGGCTGGTAGACTGCTATCCAGATGGTAGGGCTGCTATCCAGCACACATCTAGGTGAACACGGCCACCTGTGATGTCATAAGGTGCAGATTTCCAAAAAGGCTTGTAACGGCTAATCACACCACACATGGTGGCATGTCATGGGACCTTTAAATACACTACAATTTTCTAGAGAATAAATTGATTTTTAGGCCTACCAATAACCCTAAAATGAACACTTAATCCAGGCGCTATACATAGAATCATGGTGAGAGGTTGGCTGTCAAACTCAACAAAAATTACAAAGAATCGGCTTGACTTGTACACTATCCATCCAGAACAAACAAATATTACGAACATTCCAATCATATAACTCATTAAACTATAACTTAAAATAGTATCAAGAGAGTGGGGTGTTAATACTTTGTGTGCTGTGTTACTTTAGTATGATGTGATTTGGGGTGTTAGTTTCAAGTACTTCATGTATGGGATTCAGTGGTTTAAAATGGCTTCAAAGCAAGTGGAGCTGAAGAATAAAAGCCGGACACCCGACACTGCAGCAGATATGGTTGGCCTCCTTTGGGGGCCAGAAGTCACTGGAAATGGGGGACATTTGAAATATTTAGAGGTGACATTTTGAGACGCTTACAAGTGACCGACTGGGGCAGAAGAGTGAAATGTGCTCTCTGTCAGGAGACACACACTGGCGTGAGATGGGGGCCACGGATCCGGCCAATCACAATCAGACCGCATGACTGGCTCGGAGGGGAAGCTGTCACCCTGACACCTGTTCGTCTAACAGGAGGAAGAGGCAGGCGGATGTCACTCACCTGGCTGAATGCTCTGAGAGGAAGTGATCCCGCTTCCACAGAATGTATCTTCATCACACCCCTGAGCTGGAGCACTTTTTTATGGCAAAGTGAAAAGCCATTGAGTTAATGTATTGCCCTAACGTCTAGGGTGGTCGACTCCATGACTATAGGTTCTGGGTTCCACTCCTGGTGTCTCCTGCCTACGTGATTACTCACTCGATAAACTTGAATGCCTCTTTGAGTCAACAGCACATGCCGTTCAGAGCCTATGTGCCGCTTCTGATGCAAACATTATGTATGAAGGCCAGACATTGGAGAGAAATGCTTTGCCCGTTTTCGTTTGGCAAGAGCCTAACAATTTGTGTTTGTATTCTGTCCGCTCAAAGTCGAACAACAGAATCATTTTTTTATTGTACGCTTCAATTACTGCATACCGGTCATTTGAAATAACCTAGGGTAAAATGAATAGTCATTACAAGTTGTTTTTAGAACCTCTTTCCCTGAGAGAAACTGTGAGTGAATGCAAAGTTTTAAAATGTTGGCAGTGCTGTGTAAACAAGCCATACAGAACCACAAGAGAGTCAGCTAATCAGCTTGTGGCTTTGTATTTTTGTGAATGAACAAACCTTGGGTCTGAATGCACTCATTGCCTTTCTTTTTAAAAGGAGTTCAGTGTTTCTAACAAACATACAGGCCAATCTAGGCCTTACTTTGAATTTATTAAAACAAAGAAAATGCTTGCTGCATAAAACATCTTTCCAATCCATGGTGTTTTTATTATATGGCTGACTCCAGACAGCAACACTTTTTAAATCGGGCTTGTTGACTGCAATCATATGGCTGTGTTTTTCTAATTCAAAACGCCTGGCAGCGACCCTTCACAGACGTTATGGTTATATTTTTAGCCAGTAAGTTCCGAAAAAGACTACACACACAAAAATGTGTTGAACTTGGCCAAAATCGGCCCCTCAAGCTGAAAAAAAATGTTAGAAGAAAAACTTAGTGGGTCATTCAAAGGGCTGTTACTTTTTCTTGTTCTCGCATAACCTATATAGGGAACACATATCAGTAAACAGTAGTTTAACAGAGAGGTTGTCTACCAAAGACATAGTTTACCAGATAGATATTTTACCTAGAAATGTAATTTACCAGAGAGGGTAGTTTACTGGAGGTAGTTGACCAAAGAGGCGGTTTACAAGAGAGGTAGTTTACAAGAGATGTATTTTACCAGAGAGGTAGTTTACCAGAGATGTATTTACCAAAGAGGTAGTTGACCAGAGAGGTGGTTTACCGGAGGTAGTTTACCAGAGATGTATTTTACTAGAGATGTGGTGTACCAGAGAGATTATTTAACAGAGGTAGTTTACCAGTGGTACTTTATCAGAGATCTTTTTAACCAGAGAGGTTGTGTATCAGAGAGGTAGTTACTCAGTATGGTAGTTTACCAGAGGTTGTTTGCAGGAAAGGTATTTTACCATAAAGGTATTTAACCATAAAGCTATTTAACATAAATGTATTTGATCAAGGTTTACCAGAGAGGTCGTTTTCCAGAGAGGTGGATTTTAAGGTAGTTTACCAGAGCCTTTATTTTATGTTTGAGCTTTTATGCTTTTATGATGCCACTCTTGAATCCACCCCGTGCGACTTGCAGGAAAAAGGATGTGAGCATCCACATGTGGGAGATAAAAAGACACAGGCTCCCTCCCATCCACACAAGATAAAACCGACCCGAGATGAAATTCCCCCACAGCGAAGGCGACGCCTGCAGTTCTGCGAGCCGAGGTCCGCAGAACCGCCCTCCGAACCTTTCGGCTTTGCCAGATAGAAGCGCTTCGCTGTTGGCTCCTGACATACGTGTGTACTCGTGTTTTGTTTTGATGTATTTCATGTGTTTGTGTTGGAGGGACTACAGCAAGCAAGGTGCTTCGTTCTCATGAGGCTATCTACCTTGATACATTTCCCAACCCAAATTCATTTGATTTACATATTCATGTTATTGTAATGCCCGGACACCATGATTGGCTGTCCAATTAATTCTAGCAGTAACCTCTCGGCACCACCTGCATCGAGGGAGCTCGGGGAACGAGTGGAAGCATGCAAATGTGTCTTCAGCGGGGTATGTGCTTCTGTGAGAGGATTCACAGTAGGAACACAGCGGGGGAGACTACATGGACAGGATGCGATAGGATAAAAAAAAAAATTGAAATGGTACGATTTATCACACCACAGTAGTAGCAAGTTATTACACTGATCGAATACTGATGAAAGCAACAATGCACCATTTTCTTTTCATGCAATAAGCAAGTATTTGACATGGTGAACTCACAATTGCAGATTGTCTATTGTGTGTCCAACCATTTTCTCTCCTCAGGTCTACGCCCGATCTTTATTTAAGGGGTTTGATGAATATGCAAATCTCTGCAATGCGATTTGAAGACGGTGCTCTTAATGGGATCGGTGCTAAGGGATCTAGTGTGTTGAATGTTATTGGTGCTTGATGTTTTGACTCCCTACAGGAATGGAGAGGGCGGGAAGGGGGAGGGGGGGGGGGGCGCAGTGGAAAACGTCACAGAGTTTTTACAGTATTGCATGGCTTCGCAGTAAAATCTTATTGGAGGTTTTGCCTGCAGAAGGGTTTGAAGAACATGAGCGAGCGCGGTGATGGGTGAGCCCGCCCACTGCTCCAGCGGATTTGCTCGCTCAACACATTTGCCAGTGTGGGCTTTAATAAAATGAGTTTCATCAGGGCTGCTTCTGCACACTGCTATTCTGAGCCAATACTCTGAGCCAACAAAATGCATAATGTTGTGCAGATATATTACACGGAAGGAGGGCCAAAATTGGCAAAATAAAATAAACCGAACGCATAGTAAATACAATTTATTGGAAAGCGATACAGCGTGAGCGTCATACAGACTAAATACATCAACCTGATTCAATGTTATTCAAGAGACGTTTCTTTGTCCTCCATTATTTTCCATTGCAGCTAATCTTCCCTGTGTAACTGATCCCATGTATGAAATTCCCTGCTTGACCCCTTGGCTGAAGCTATACTTTTTATCGGCAAAAGTGGATATGACAAGTTGATGTGTATTAAGGATAATACCAAATCATGATGATTATATGCGCATCAAATTGAATTACGATGAGCATATGTGAAGATTAGGGTATTTTGCTGTTATCTAAATTTAATTTTATATACGCTTCGATACTTACGCAGGTGAAAGGGGTTATGGTGTCATGCTTATCCTGCAGCTAGACTACAGACATTGTGGATCAGATTCTGAATCTTTTGTCTGAGAGTGACCCTGTTCACTTCCTCAAACCCGAAACACTTGACTACCCAGCCATGTAGGATATTACAACAAAATGTCCTCAGATTTTAGGCTTTCTCTCCCTGTGTGGCTTTTCCTTATCCATCAAAAAAAACAGTTGCAGAGATGGAGTCAAAACTTGTATTTTGAAAGAAAAGAGCCAAAGGGGTGCTTAAAACACAATGCAGGAACTATCGCGCTGGGAGGCAGAGAATTTTGGAAGGTAAATGGACAGCATTCATGCTCAAGTGTTCCGGGCAATCAAAGTGTTTTACATTTTAAGCCTCACATAAATGCCCTGCAAGGCGGCAGCACCTCGTTTGGAAGCAGTTAGGAGGTTCTGTGGAGGCTGAACCCGCGACAGCTTCTTGGAAGGAGATGAAGGACGCTTGACAATGTCTTCTCTATGTGTGTTTGTTTGTGTATGTACATTATATATTATATAGATCTAAATATATTTATATATATATATGTATATATATATATATATATATATATATATATATATATATATATATATATATATATAAATATATATATATATCCTATAGATATATATATCCTATAGATATATATATATATTAGAGCTGTCAGTTAAACGCGTTATTAACGGCGTTAACGCAAACCAAAAATGTTGTTGTTTTTTTTGTTTTGTTTTTCTTTGGCTCAAAACAAAGAAGCAGTAGCCTGACTGCTATGTTCAAATGACATTTGTTCAAAGCAGTCGTTTAATTGCACTATAGAATCTTTTTTTATATCGTCCTGTTTTGATCAGTATATGCCAATGTTGTTATCAATAAAAAATCATTTGCACAAGGCAAGCCGATGCACTTCACCATGTTGATATGAGAATTAAAATGAGAAGGATTATGGGACAAAGAAATCAAGGGATATTTAGCATAGAATAAGAATTTACGATTAATCGCGATTAATCGTGAGTTAACTATGACGTTAATGTGATTAATCACGATTAAATATTTTAATCGCTTGACAGCTCTAATATATATATAAATAGTAGAGAACATGTAGCAGCAGAAAACATGTTCCCTTAAAGGTGTCCTTAAAGTTATTGATGATTAAATGATACATCCATTCGATTTTTGTGTTCCTAGAGCATCGTCTCCATATGAATTTCCTATTTTTTTTCTTTTATGCCTTAGTCCCAACCATGTTAAATGTTGTACATGTATCAAATACTGACTTACTTCAGCATGATATCAACAACATGCATGACATTCTCATCCTGTAGAACTTTAATAGGTACAGACTTTCTTCTTGTGCGTAGTGCGAGGAACAGCAGGCTTCCCTGTTGGCCATCGTGTAAACACTATCGACGATTAACAAGGGCCTTAACAAGGCTTTATTTACGTTTAACATACCCCTCATGGGCACTTTAAAAACGTCAGAAAACAGCAAATACCCTGTTCTCTGGAGGGGGCGCCCTACTCAAGATCCCACCCCCCCCACCCATATGCCCTACACCTTCAGCTCCAAGCACTGATCATCACCATGTTAATGCTCATCGTATTGACCCACCGCCAGGGTCAGCTACAACTAAGGCCCCCCAGCAGGGAGGATAGTTGCCACAAAGCACTCCAATGAAGCCTCCCTTGGAGTGTAGGGACGCCGTGTGCACCAGCTACCCTGCTGTTTGTATATAATCACATTAAACATAATCTGCCAGGGACACCAACTATACCGTATATGCTAATGTAAGATACGCTAACGTATGTATGCTAATGCCAGTTTCACTAACGTGCGGTTCGTTTTCTGTTGGATACGCTAACTGTATTCTCGGTGTAATGTACACTGGCCTGCATATACATAGCCTTTACAAAGCCAAAGGACACACACACTTAAATGCACACACACAGGCATACACAGTCGCAGAAGGCACGCTGCTGAGCAGGGGGATAGGAGGAGAGACAATCACAATTCGCCTTACCATTGTACGTAGGTCAATGGCTGCGTGTCGATGCCCAGACATCTCTGGGTATTAATAACTGATACATATTCATAGGAGGGGGCGAGCTTGAGGGGGTAAAATGGTAATAAGGATCATGTGTATAAGAGAGAGAGAGAGAGAGAGAGAGAGTGAGAGAGAGGGGGGGGGGGGGGAGGAATAGATGGATAGTTAGATATGTGAAAACCCACTCACTCACAGCAGGCGGTCAGGGGTCTCACAAATCATTTCCACATCGATAGGGGGGCGGTTGGTTGTTGAGTGTGCTTTATATGCACACTGCTGGAGTGGGTATGTGTGTGTGTGTGTGTGTGTGTGTGTGTGTGTGTGTGTGTGTGTGTGTGTGTGTGTGTGTGTGTGTGTGTGTGTGTGTGTGTGTGTGTGTGTGTGTGTGTTTCTTTTAAGACTATGTCTTTATGGGATTTATATCTTAGTATTTCACATTCTCTGTTGTCAGCAGAAGTTGAACCTTTTAGAAATGCCTCAAACACGTTACACAAACACGCACACACACAAACAAACACACACACACACAAACACAAACACACACACACACACACACACACACACACACACACACACACACACACACACACACACACATATCGACATGCTACACACACACACACTCAAATCCAAACACTAGTCACATACCCATCCACATGGCATGCCGTCAACACAAACACACACCTTGTGACTGCAGTGGCCGGACACATTGTTCCACTCTGACACACTCAATTGACATGGTGAAATATTAGAGGTGTGATATTGTTAGGCAGCTGTGGAAACAGTGAATTAAAGACATCAAAAGGATTTCCAATCCTATTAAATACACAAAATAAATCTGAACTGTGTAAGGTATGACATTTTGCTATGTTTTCATTAATTCAGAGGGGTTTTTTATCGAGTTGTTTCGTAGTTTATTTCTGAGGCACTGTGAAGGAAATGAGCCACATTACTTTACATTACATGTTGCTGATTGATCGCCGTTTTTTAAGCCACCGCTAATGGTTCCCCGAAAAACACTCTCACATCGATGAATGACGGCCCCCTGTGGTAGCACAGACAGTCGGACAGGTTGACAGACAGAAAGACACAGAGAGAGAGGTAGAAAGGCAGAAAGACAGGCGACCAGAAGGACCGAGGGACAAACGATATACAAGACTGATTTGGGTGATTGTAGCGCTGTGAAGCCGACATCCACTCTGGGATGAATGGCATGTTATACATCCTGGCACACGGTAATATCCCCCCATCCCGGAATAACTGGTCTTTTTCGAACAGAGGAGCCTTTGAAGGAAGGTAATGAATCCTAATGTGGCCTGTAATTGAGGTCAGACTGAGATTTCCGACATAAACGCTTGTGTCACAGCTTGAATATCTCTGTGTCACGGCTGATTAATAATAGGTGGTGGCAATTTAGAGAAGCTAATTCCTAGCATTGATACAGATTGAAGATACGATCTGTTTGGGGCTCTGAGTCAGTAGATAAGATCATATGCCGTGAGTTAATAGGGGTAGTCCATCTGCAACAGTAAATTGACAAAATATTTCAATATTTTGAACGGAAGCACTTTTTTTCAGTGCCTAAGCCATGAAGACTGGGAAGAGAGATTGCAAATGAGATCTCTGCGTGTGTGTGTGTGCGTTTGTGTGTGTGGGTGTGTATAAGTGTGTGTGTTTGTGCTGAATGTGTGCGTGTTTGTGTGTGTGAGTGTGCATATGTGTGCATGTGCGTGTGTGTATGCAGGTGCGTGTGTGTGCCAGTGTGCTTGCATAGAAAGGGGAGCTTGTTTAAAGTCAGCATATCCTACCTGGAGTCAACTTGTGATAAGATGGTAGACGAAAAGAAATGGTGTGAGAAGAGAGAGCGGGCGTTGGAGAAAGAGAGACAGAGAGGGGACGAGAGAGAGAGGAAAAGACAGTGTGAAACACACAGAGACTAAGGAGTGGGGAAAAAGGGAGAGCGAGAGCGAGAGAAAGAGAAAGAGAGAGAGAGCGTGAGAGAGAGAGAGCAAAAAGGAGAGTTAGACAGGGATAGAGCGAGAGTAGGAGAGAGAGACATAGAGGAAGAGAGAAAGAGAGAGAGAGGTAAAGATTGAGAGAGAGAGTATGTTTTTGCACTGGCAGTGTCAGCACCAGTCACTCTAAAGAGCCAGCAGGGTGCTGATGCTTGTTCCTTCCACATTATCCTGGCCGCTTCTCTGTGAAGGTGAGAAGACACCTGCTGCTGTTCTGCTGCTCCAAATAAGCTCTGCCTCGCAGTCATGTAGCTCAGAATAACTCTGCTCCTCCAGTCCAACTAGGGCTGACCACTCATGGGCTCTTGTATAGGTGCCATCACACACGCATACACACACACACACTCACACACACACACACACACACACACACGCACACACGCACACACGCACACACACACACACACACACACACACTCAACCTCACACACATATACACACTATCTTATCTCTCATCATATATGCACCCATGCACCAAACACAAACACACGTACACACACACACACACACACACACACACACACACAAAAACTCACGTGGCTGCGCTTCACCCCAGTCGCTCCGGTATGTTTGCTCATCTCATCCTTCACTCTTGTTTTCCCTTTAAAACGTTTTTGTCTCTCGGCCCGTCGCCCCTCCGTCTCGCCACCTCCGTGATGACTAGTTGACAGTGTGGTAAAAATAGCCCCTAATACGAATCATTACCGCATGAAACACTGGAAGAGGAAACTGAATGTAAATAGGGTTAAAGACGAAGAAGAACATGAAGAAGAGAAATGTGATCCTCAACGACGACAATAGGAAGGAGGAGGGGGAGGAGGTGGAGGAGGAGGAGGAGTAGGCGGAAGGGGAAGAGGAGGAGGAGGTGGAAGAGGGGAAGGAAGAAGAGGAGGAGTAAAGGAGGAAAGAAAGAAAGTCAGACGCCACGCCCTTCTTCCCCAAGGGAATCTGTGTGAATCCCTGCTGATTAATTGTTATTGACAGAGACATTACCGCGAGCATGACATTTCTACTCCGATAAATTCCTTTTGTTTTGTGTCGCATTTGTTGCAGGGATCGCTTCCTCTCTGCCTCTCTCTCTCTCTCTCTCTCTCTGCCTCTCTGTCTCCCTCTCTGGCTCTCTCTGCTTTTGAAAAGCTCTGCCAAGGTATCTTAGCAACCTGTCAATCCTCATCTCAAATGCCAAGTCCTTTAGTTCAGGACGGGAGCGGCTGGCAGAGCGCAGGAGAGATTCAATTAGTTTGCTTTTGTTTTTGTTTTGTCGGTTGTTGGTGTGTCACCCAGCTGGTAAGTGTTTTAATCTATGTAATTCCATGTGATTTAGATGGTAAAACAGGTTAAGATAAACTCTATTATTACTACTGTACTGAACTAATACAACTATATCAAAAAACATTCACCACTAAAAACCAAGAACACAAACCTCTCGTCGTCCAGGATGTGCGGACCCTGCTTGGATCCTTGGGAACTCTGATGAGATGGATGTTATGGGAGGGAGGGCCTAAGGTGGAGGGGCTTACCCAAAGATCAGGGCCTCCTGCCTGGGCACAGTCTACCCTCTCATTTGCAGTGGGACACTTTGTTTGTTCTTGGAGTTGTTTGGCTTGCTCATCTTCTACACACACACACACACACACACACACACACACACACACACACACACACACACACACACACACACACACACACACACACACACACACACACACACACACACACACACACGCGCGCGCGCGCGCACATGTATGCATGCACACACACAGCTGCACACTGAGGCCTTTACATTCCTTCAGAACAACAATATGGAGGGAGTCTTTCTTTCTTCTCAGATCAAATCCTTAGTAGACCTTCTCGACGCCTGACTTTAGCCAGCGCTAAAGGTTATGTGTGCCAATTGGGTTTCTTCACCCTGCTTGTAACCTAGCTTGCTTCATGCAATGTATGCTGTGATTGTAAATGAAAAAAATGTATGATCGGTGGAGATATCCTCAATACTTAGAAACCATATTCGATTCCATTCTTTACTTAGAATGACAGTCTAGGAGAAATCTTGTACAATTGCATTCGTAGCATTCATTCAGATTCATACAGCAAAATATGGTAACAATAAATTCCCATCTCAAATATGCTCATATCTGAGAGTCTGTGTAAAGAATTATATTTTAAATCAATCTAAAATATATTTGAAACATTTAAAATCGCTTTGCTTTTGCCAAGCAACATCCTAATGGCTTTATTTCCATCAAATGCGTACACAGTGTTTTGAGTCTGAAGTTCCTTGAGGAAGCAGTAATTTGCATAGTGTTGAGCACTGCTCTACTTTTGACTCCCACTCACTGCTACAGTTTTGGACATCTTGGTGGCTTGCCTTCCCACCGTCCTCCATTTTGATATTCTGTGGCCTGTCACCATGGAATCTATTGCAAGCAGGAAATTTCCATTTTGTGTGAGATGTTTGCATCTCACACAGGTGGGCAATCGCAGTAAAGCTTCCTTGTCTTTCCATACTGCGTGATTGCGTTGATTAATAGTGTCAAAAAACGCATTCTTCAACAATCTATCTGCAGCCTACGTAAAATACAGAAGATATATCAGTGTTCTGAATCAACTCAATCTACTTAAATACAAGACCTGCAATGTTACCTTGGACCCTTAACTACTGCCTCCTGAATGGACTGAATAGTTGGATATCCATATATTTACATTTATATCTCTTGATGGACGAAACGATTATTGAATAATTGACTGTATACATATTGATATTTATTGACAGGCTGTACTCATGTTCAATCATGCAGCCTCTCAGAGATACTGTGCAGAAATCTATGGCCAGCTGCTCGGTAGTTTAAATTATTTTTCTTTCTTTATTGTAATTGTATTCTTATAATCTTTGTTTGGTTCAAACCCTCTCCTGTACCTCTCCTGTTTTTAATTCTCATTACCGTTAATGCTGAATTTCCCTCCGGGGATTAACAAAGAGACATCCTATCCTATGTTATAAGAATATAACTCTGCCTTGTCGTGCAAGACCTATACATGTCTGTGACAAACGACATGAACGCTGACGGCCAATGAGAGCCATGTGTTCAGTTTCTTGGAGATGCCGCTCAGCTTAACTTCAGAGTTCAAACATACAGGGGCTGAGCGTATTCTCCCCGGTGTGTTGAGTGAGCAGCTTCTCGATGAATGAATGCACCCGGGCTACAGATAAAGGAGAGCAGGGACATGTTTCACTGCCCTCACTAACTTCCATGGTCTTATTAACTTCTTGGCTTAAACAGATGTGGCCGTGCTTCGCTATTAACCACCGGGACCTCTGGCCTGCGGGATGCTCTGCATGGGGAGATAAGACTCTTCTGAATCACTTCTGGAAAACCCTTCTTATAGACTTGCCCCAATGTGATATTGTCTTTTAATTTGATATTTGTTTACACATTACACAGTGTTCATTTTAGTTTTTTTATTTGTTATTTGTGTTATTTTTTGTATAACGTCCTGGAAATTGTTTTTGCTTTTCCCGGCAGTATATCCCATCCGGTAACATTTTGTTTTTTATGTCATCCAATTTTTGTATTACAACTCGAACATACTTCCACATATTTTGACATATTTCATGTCTGACCTTTGATGCTTTCTGCAGCAGGGTTTGTGTTTTTGTGTGTGTGTGTGTGTGTGTGTGTGTGTGTGTGTGTGTGTGTGTGTGTGTGTGTGTGTGTGTGTGTGTGTGTGTGTGTGTGTGTGTGTGTGTGTGTGTGTGTGTGTGTGTGTGTGTGTGCGTGCGTGCGTGTGCGTGTGTGTGTGTGCGTGTGTCTGTGTGTGTGTGTGTGATTGTGACCGTAGAGAGAGAGAGGATCTTGTGTGTGTGTGTGTGTGTGTATGTGTGTGTGTGTGTGTGTGTGTGTGTGTGTGTGTGTGTGTATGTGTGTGTGTGTGTGTGTGTGTGTGTGTGTGTGTGTGTGTGTGTGTGTGTGTGTGTGTGTGTGTGTGTGTGTGTGTGTGTTTTATTGTGACCACAGAGAGAGCGAGAGTATGTAAAAGAGGATATTGTGTGAGGTTATGTTTGTGTGTGTGTGTGTGTGTGTGTGTGTGTGCGTGTGTGTGTCGTGTGTGTCGGTGTGTGTTTGCGCGCTCACATGGAAGTGTGTGTGTGTGTGTGTGTTTGTGTGTGTGTGAGAGAGCAGAGGGAAGTGAAGGAGATGGTTTCAGGTGTGGAGGTGTCAGCCGGTCCGTTCCCCATCCAGAAGCCGCTCGTCCTATTAGTGTCACACTGGTTTGCACGGCTAGGTTCACGGTATGAGGCTCTCCAACAAACAACAGGAGAGAGAGAGAGAGAGAGAGAGGGAGAGAGAGAGAGAGAGTATGATTATGAGACTCTCTAAAAACAACAAGAGTGAGAGGGGGAGAGAGGGAGAAAGAGGTGTGGGTGAGAAGAGTGAAGGGAAGAGGAAACTGGTGTGCTTTCCATTCTCTACTTGTTATATATTCAGTGTTATTTAAGTGTTTTTCTTCCTCTTTGTGTGTGTGTGTGTGTGTGTGTGTGTGTGTGTGTGTGTGTGTGTGTGTGCGTGTGCGTCTGTGTGGTTGTGTGTGTGTGTGTGTGTGTGTGTGTGTGTGTGTGTGTGTGTGTGTGTGTGTGTGTGTGTGTGTGTGTGTGTGTGTGTGTGTGTGTGTGATTATGTGTGTGTGTGTGTGTGTGTGTGTGTGTGTGTGTGTGTGTGTGTGTGTGTGTGTGTGTGTGTGTGTGTGTGTGTGTGTGTGTGTGTGTGTGTGTGTGCGTGCGTGTGGTTATGTGTGTGTGGTTTTGTGTGTATGTGTGTGTGTGTGTGTGCATTTGTTTGTGCATGTGGAATGAGAGGGAGAGGTAGATTGAGAGGATGGGGACCCAGGACCCAACCCAGGGCCGCTGATGACATGTCCTTATGTGACGGACAAAGCCCAGATTGAAGCTTCGATTCTCCCTTGCAGACGAAAGACAAATGGGCCGATGAAGGGGTGAGGAAAGGCGACATTGTTTAATGCTGCGCACCTGAGTATCGTCTGTCGTCTGTGTTCATGAAACAGCCGCTTTCCTTCGGTGCTGTCGATTTTAATGAGGGCTAGAGGTCAGGACGACATGCAGAAATAACATCACATAGAGACAGAGGCAGAGACAGACAGAGAGAGCGGGAAAGAGAGAGGGAGGGAGGGAGGGAGGGAGGGAGGGAGGGAGGGAGGGAGAGCATGGAAGTAGAGAGAGAAGCAAAAAGAACAAAGAACAAAAAAACACACTTCTTCCAATTTGGACTTGATTATGGACGTTGTGTAAAAATAGGTTTTGTGTCATTCTGGGAACTGGGTGGTACCTTATGAAAACTTGTATGAGCTCCTGTATCCTGGCTCTGGTCCTGTTATCATAACACAGTAGAGATGAGCCTCTTTCTTTATATTTTGAAATACCTTTGTTTTACTACTGCAAAACCTTTCATCCTAGCAGGATGAGGGATCGCTCCGAAATCGTGGCTTCAGGTTAGTTTTCCCTTTAAGCTGTTCAGTAGACTTAGTAGGTGAGGCGGCGTCCTAAATTGTGGCACGTGTGGAGCCCTTTGAGACTGTAACTGTGATTAAGGGCAACACTTACACATTTGACTTGACGCGATGTCTCCTGCCTCGGTGCTTGACCTTGGTGATCCCCCAGCGGATTAGGGTCCGTGCGTTCACACTGACGACGCAACCCTCGCGCGTTTAGAGCTGCCGTGTCCTATTGGAATCCAATTTTTTCCCCCGTCAGGATTGGCCCTACAACGGTTTCGCAGTTCATACGTGGTTTATTAGACGGTGCTCCCAGTGGGTTAGAGAAGCTCACACTTTGCTCTTAATTGTCTGTCTGACTGAGATGGCCCCTGTAGATAGGCGCTGGCGTTATGAGGGCAGAGACTGCAGGGGAGGGGAAGGCCACTCTATTAGAATGCACCGCAGCCCTGGTGTTAGATCTCATTTAGGAGCAGGATTTCTATTAGTCCTATGTTGGTGCTGCTTGCTTAACCAAGGGGAAAATGGGTTTTTATAACTGCTACTGTGGAATATGTTCACTGTGCGTGGTATGGCTGTGTGTGTGTGTGTGTCGTGTGTGTATGTGTGTGTGTGGTTGTGTTGTGTGGTGTTTGTATGTGTGTCTGTTTCTGTGTGGGTTGTGTGGTTGTGTTGCGTATGTGTGCATTTGTATTGTGTTGTGTGTGTGGCTGCACTATGTGTGTGACTGTGTATGTGTGGGTTTGTGTGTTTTTGTGTGTGTGTCTGGGGTGTATGTTTATTGCATTGTGTGGGTTGTGTGAGTGTGTTGTGAATTTGTGTGTGTTTTTGTATTTAGTGGGTGCAAGCTGTGTGTATATTCTGTGTGTGTTAACACACAAGGAATAGCATCAGTGTCTGCATGGGCATTTTCACAAGGGTGTGTGTGTGTGTGTGTGTGTGTGTGTGTGTGTGTGTGTGCGCGTGCGTGCGTGCGTGCCTGCCTGCCTGCCTGCCTGCCTGCCTGCCTGCCTGCCTGCGTGCGTGCGTGCGTGCGTGCGTGCGTGCGTGCGTGCGTGCGTGCGTGCGTGCGTGCGTGCGTGCGTGTCTACTACAACGGATTCTATGAGCTGCGTTCATGGGCTCCCTGGATGACGTCAGTGGGCACAGTGGAGGCCGCTTGACAGCCACCCCCCGATGAGTCAACAGTTGACTAACGCATTCCTAGACAAAGAAAACTCACTGTGGGCGGCTCCATGACCGCTCCATGGACCCTCCACCGGGTTCTGCGTCTCCCCCATGAAGAAGTTGAGCAGTACAGACTGAACAGGCTGTCCTTCAGTTACTACTTCTTCCCTTCAGCCTGAACCCTGAGGCGCAGGATGTAGTTTAATATGTAGTGTAATGGGTAGTTCTCTGGAAGTGAATTTTTTTGTGTTCTCAGATTGAAGGACTGAAAAGAGTGCACACAAATACAAAATACTGCACCTTCATTTTTATCGTTGGTGGCACAGCAGTTAGATAAAGAACGTTGTGCATGTCAGGGTACCTAGCATGTTAGGGGACTTTGCTTTTATTAGCATGTTAGGATACTAACATCGTCAGGCAACGATACAAAGTATCCTTATACCTTATTTCCACTTATCAAAATATATTTGATAATATTATCTCATATCATATCACATATCATATCATATATCATCTGTGTCGTCAAACAGTCCAACTGTCTTGGAAACCATGGTGGATGGCTTCAAGTCTATACCTTATACCTTCATTATTTCCTGAACAACATTCAGTAACTTCCAAACTCGACTACTGCAACAGCATCCTCTATGGCTCACCTAACACAATCCTCAATAAACGTCATTACGTCCAGAACTCCGCTGACCACATGCTCACCGCAAGCCGCCGGTGTGATCACATCACCCCTCTCCTCAGAGACCTCCACTGGCTCCCAGTTAAATTTAGGATTCACTTAAAAATACTACCACACCTATAAACTCAAAAATAACCTAACCCCTCCCTACCTCTCCTACCTCCTCCTCCACCACAACTCTACCCGTTACCTCCTGTCTACGGACACAAACACACTCAAAAACCCCAAGGACCAAGCTTCGGACCTGGGGTGACAGGGCCTTCTCAGTTGATGCCCCCTCCCTCTGGAACCCCCCTCCCAAACCACATCCGACAGGCTAGCACACTCCCATTATTTAAACAGGCCCTCCAAACCCACCTTTTCAAGATCACCTTATAAAGCTATTGCAGTTTTTTAGCTACCTATTTTTTTACTGATTTACGTTATTATTAAATGATTTTATTCTGCGTTCAGTCTGTCAAGCGACTTTGAGTATTTAGACAAGCGTGATATAATCTGAATGTATTATTATTATTATTATTATTATTATTATTATTGTTATTATTATTATTATTATTATTATTATTATTATTATTATTATTATTATTATTATTATTATTATTATTAGCAGTTCATTGATTCCATATTAACCATTTGTGGGGTGTGTGTGGAAGAAGGCTGGTCTAAGCAGCCTCACCTGTGCCCTGTACCTCGATTAGTGGGTTAGCGAGGTATGTTGCGCCCAAAGCCTGGGTTAGCTGTGACACGAAAGCCGATCTCTTTTAGCGTCGCTCTATCACAATGGTGACTTATTATGCACTCAAATCTATAGGGTTTGATCGGGGTGCGCAACATCCTAGCCCCTCCTTTGACAATGGCGTCAGCATTTGTGGGTGTTCCCGTGGACCTCGGAGCCCGTTTCGTACAGGGGTCTCTCCGACGGAGGCTCTTTCGGGACCCATCCCTAAGCATTGCCTGAGAATATTCTTTATGAGAGATACAGCTTCTCATCAGAGGGTATTCGCTATTTGATCGTCCTTGTTGGACATTATGTAGAAAATGCTGACTGTTGCGCATGGTGTCTCCGTGAGAGAGTGGTTGGGCGGAGGTAGTGCGTCAGTCTTGATTTTCTGCGCGGGGGTTTCGTCTCCCAGGTGACGCGCATTTGTGTGAAGCTTAAAAAGTCCCAATTGTCATGCATAGGGAATGCTTATTCAATTAGGGTTATGGAATAATATTTTCGTGCTTATCTCGAACTTGAACCCATATTTTCAAGGCTGTGCTGGCGCTACATCTATGGGGGTAAAAGGCATGATGATAGGGCGGCGAGATTTGAACCCCGGGTTGCTGGCATTCGGGTCTTATACTAATCCACTACGCCACCGCCACTACCTCTCGGCGGTTGAAAACATACGCTATAACTTTCTTACATATGGTGTATTTAAAGTGAATTCCCTAAATTATAGAATAAGGCAGGTTGGACGTTGCTTATGCATTTGGAAATCCTCATCATTCTATTGGTATTAATGGCGAACAATTCTGCATTTGCTGAAAACCTGACTCGACTAATCGAATCCTAAGTGAGCTTCTTGGTACCATTTAACTCTGATCGCGAATTGCGTCTCTGTCGACCCAGGCTTTCCCAAGGAAGCCCTGGTATGTTCAGCGAGGTTCGTAGTATACCCCACAGGTGGAGGGTAGCATGGGCAATGCTACACCATTATTTCAAGTATTTGTACTTTTAGCCCGTTGTAGTGTAAACACGAGCCCATCTTGTTTGAGCCAAACACACGTTTGAGCAAAAATCATTTTCCAAGCGTCTCATATATGTTCCTGCATAATTCTACAAAGAACTAAGCCTGTGCAACCTACACTGATGTGGTCACATTTAGCGACCGTTAGCCAGGAGCAAAGTGGGGGAGGACCACACACACACAAACACACACAACCCCCTAACCCCCACATACACACACATACGCACACACAAACACACACACACACACACACACACACACACACACACACACACAAACCCCCTTTCCCCCCCCCCCCCCCCACCAAACACACACACACACACACAACCCCCTACCCCCCATACACACACACACCCAGTGTGATTTTGACTCTCATTCTCACTGGAACAATTAGAGAGCGAGTGCGGCTGAGAGGCTGTCAACGCGCGTCTGAGCTGCGATTAATGAATGCGTCTCGACTCTGTAAGGAGCAGATGAAGAGGTGCTAGGGGCCGGGGGTGGTGCACACCACAGACACAGAGCTGGCTTTCTCCTCAGCAACTCTTTACAACAACTCTGGCCAACTTCAAAGAAGGCTCTGGAGGCGTCTGGAGATAAGACAGATCGCTTCAACTAAAATAATAACAATAATAATAATAGTCATTATAATCACGACCACACTGTCTCAAACAGTCATTAATTAGCGAAGCGGAAAAACATTGCATTCGTACGACGGCGTTAGATCTCGGGGCCGACATGAAAGTGGAGAGACTTTCAAGAAAGATAATTTCCAGTTATATATATATATATAACTGGAAATGATCTTTCCTCTTATATATATATTTATATATATAAATACATTCACATGAGACAATACTTTAGTTTTAATGGTCGTCTGAGTTCCCATCATAGACCTGTGTGTGTGTGTACGAGTCTGTGTGTGTGTGTGTGTGTGTGTGTGTGTGTGTGTGTGTGTGTGTGTGTGTGTGTGTGTGTGTGTGTGTGTGTGTGTGTGTGTGTGTGTGTGTGTGTGTGTGTGTGTGTGCGAGCGTTTGTGGTTGTGTGTCTGCGTGTGTGTGTGTCTGTGTGTGGGTGTTTGGTGTGCATCTGTCTAGACATTCTAAATGAGTTGTGTTGAATTGAGATTGAACTCCAACACGTTTGATGCTAATGCACTTTCCATTTTTTTTCAGACCTCTTCTCTAAGAGAAAAATACAAAGCAACAACACAGAATAAGTTTCACACCATTGAATAACAATTAAACATTTTATAATAAGAAATCCAGTAACGACTATCGATCGTGATTAATGACAATAATTGAACCTGGTCCTGTGTTCAGTCAGCGAGTATAGACTCTGTGTCGCTTTTTTTCAATCAATTTTCCATTTCACTGCTTGGAGAGAACCTGCAACGGATAAC
>NC_079418.1:25836302-25846302 GCF_026213295.1 Gadus chalcogrammus | reverse complement strand
TAGAGATACATAGATTTGGTCTAGATTTACTTGTACTCTACAGATAAATTTAGTCTAGAGATAGTTGCACTCTATAAACATCTAGTCTGGATATACCGGCAGTCTACATTTATTATAGAGATACACGTTGTACTTGTATAAGTATATAGAATACTCGTATCTCTTGGCTAAATGTATAAAGAGTACGAGCATCACTATGCACATAGAGTACTAGTATCTCTAAACATAATACACATAGAGTATTAGTATCTCTAGACTCAATGTATAAAGAGTACGAGCATCACTAGACTAGATGCACATAGAGTACTAGTATCTCTAAACATAATACACATAGAGTACTAGTATCTCTAAACTAAATGTATATAGAGAGCTAGTATCTCGGCCCATCGATGTACAGTGTTGGGCGAGCTGTAGAGCGATTTAGCTGACCTACTTGTCTCATCTTTCCCCTCTCTGGTCTCCCCCGGCTGACAGGCAGATGTTTGGGCAGTGGGTAGGGGGTAGGGGGGGGGGGGTGGGGGGCGGGGGGTTTAGAGGGGGTGAGGGGGGTGTGTGTGTGTGTTGGGGGGAGTGCGGAAAGAGGGAGGGGGTGCTGACCCCACTGGGAGCCCTCTCGCCCATAATTGGCTGTCACACACAGCCTCCCAAAGTTGTCAAATCGGATTTCTTGGCACCTGTGAGCGGGCGGGGTGAGGCCATGGATAAACTGTAGGGGGTGAGGTTGAGGGTGGGGGGGGGGGGGGGGGGTGGAGGGGGGGGCTGGAGGGGCTCTAACCGCAGGGGTAAGTGTGTTTGCTCAACCTCGCATGAGCTCAGCCCCCCCCTCCTCGCCCGCTGCCCCCCGCCCCCCGACTCGCTCGCCCTGCCTCACACTCGCAAACTTAGCTGTCTCTCACTCTCACATATACACACACATGAACACACACACACACACTCTTCATCACCACTCTCAACCAGCCAACTCAAACCACTCCCAAAAACCCACAAACGACAATAAACTTTTTTATTTCTATATATTTTGTTCGTTCGGAGTACATCTATGATTTGTGTCGCTATTAAAGAGTGTAAAAAAAAGCCGAATCTCAATAAGCTGTGACCTTATCGATAGGCCTACCGTTACAGGCTTTGAGGTAATATCTAAAGAACACACGCTTATTTTCCATGCATACGACTCAAATAAGAGCTGTACATCTTCAATGTCATGAGCCCCGCCCAGTGGCCCTTGGCCTCTGAGGTTTTGCAAATGTTCTCCAACCCACCAGTTTAGAATCCATGGACCTGGCTATGGCCTTTTCTACAGACATTATTATTTATTGATTGATTTTATTATATTCTAGGGGTGTAGCCGATATCAAATCCACCTTCATGCCTCAGCTCTGAACTGAAGTTGGGGATAAATATCCCTAACTGCCTATTCTATTCTATAGGGCTTGTACATCAGAATGCATCATAGGATTTATTGTTGGCAATACTCTCTTGAACTTGACTCAAGAGAGTTGTAGTAAAATCCTAGATCAATGTATATCATAACCTAGGCTAATGAAAACTTTCAGTCATGAAAAACACTGTTGCAGTTTCAATCTCGACAATATATCCCCAAAATGGCACATCATTTCACAATTGATTACTATACATGAACCACCAAATTGAAAATTCCAATGCTCCTTAGCTTCCCAAACAGCGATGGTCAAGCCCTTTGTGATCAGATGGGCAGAACACAAAAACACAGACTCAGACTGGGTCCTTGAAATAGTCATGAATATTAACTTATTAAGTCATATCAAGTACCTTATGGCATAAAATTACAATCTAATGTACGCCTATGTGAATCCAAAGAAAGGTGTAAAAAAATACACACAGACATACCTACATTACAGAGAAACAAACACAACCTAACCACACACCGACACAACCCCCCCCCCACACACACACACACACACCGACAGTTTGCCTGACCTACCAGAGGTGCTGAAGTCACACATATTTCCCCGCAGTGCTGTAACCCTACCCAGGGCTAAAAGCCGAACTACTTATGTAAACCTAATGATTGTAATCGTACTTCACCCGCTCCCATTGTACTAACCCTATTAGCGCCGGGGCGCTGGAACCGGTGTTAGCGTTGGCTAACACTCGCTACTATTCTAGGGTCTGAGCGCGGCTCTGATTTCAGGGGCCCTCGAAGGCTCCTGGAGCTGGGCTGAAGTTGTGATTGGATTTCATGGAGCTCTGGTCTTTCTCTTGTGAGGGATTCGCAGCGGAAAGCTCCCCTCTGTGCCCGCGCCCCGGTGCCGTGTCGGGATATAAACAGAATCTCTGCTAATCTCCACCCCTGCTATTGTGTCTGGTCTCCCAATCTTGAAATGAGATTTATTGGCTAAAGGCTTAGGGATTGTCAGCTGGGTTTTGAAACATACATTTGGAGGAAAAATAAAATGTTCCAGCCTCAGACGGACTGGGTCAGAATCAGCCCTGAGTCTTCCAGGCCGCCTGCCTAAAACAATGGATTAAACTTTCAACCCAATAGGTAGATTATCCCTGAATCTATGTGTTATTTAACTATGAGGAACTGTATTTCCAGAGGGGAACCAATTTGACTATTAATAAGCACCCTTTTTAACGTTTTGTTTATTTAACAACCAGCCCTAGGTAGAGGTTTGTTTACTTGTTGTTACATGATACAAAGAGTAAGGATAGGAAAATGATTTAATCCTGATAAATGCAAGAGTATGTTATTCTTGAACAACGATGCTCACGAGAAACTGTGGGACAAAAAAAAAGTGTGTGCTTTTAAGAATGTGATATTACTGTACAAATGTATGAATGTTTCAAACCAAACCTGTATTCTCAATTCGATAAGAAACAAAGAATGGAACAATAACACAAGGGAGAGGAACATGTTGCTGATGCTGCGTGTTTATGTGTGTGAAGTTGTGTAGGTGTTCAGGTGTGTTTGTGTGTATGCGTAAAAAAAAAAGCACTTCAACCATAATTTACACCTTTCCCAAAGCCAAACAATTTCGGCAGAGGACGTAGAAAGACAACACGAGTGAAACCTACCCGGGCCACCTAAACCAACAGGCAACCTGCGTCATTAACCACCGCTCTAGCCGCGCGCCTGCCGAACACATTCACAGAGTCTAACTCCTGCTGTTCCTGTTCCTGTTTCCAAGCTGTTTTTCAAATTATGCGCAAAAGCAGTGAAACACTCTATAGTGCCCCGTGTGCTTATTCTGACTTTCGTCAAAAGACAGCCTGCACACCTTCAGTGCCTGGCGGAAACTATATCTGCTAACCCTATGTCTCAGCGACACCGTGGATAACAACAGCAGCCCCAGCCGCCGCAAAGGCCGTGTGAGCATACAGGGATAGTCGGAGGGAGTGAGAGAGGGAGTAGGACTAGGAGAGAGATAATGGGAAAATCCCTTGATATATATATTGTCAATGTGTTTGATCCTAGGGTTCCTCTGGCCGGGAATGTTGAAATCAATATTAACACAGCTTGGTGAGTACACAAGAATTTATTGAGTGTGTTAATGTGAACATTAGTGCATGGGAGAGCTCAGCTCTTTATCGTTTGTCCATGTAGTAAACCTTGGGGTAATGGATTCACTAGTTAATCATTAATAAGGAGAGGGAAGGATGGGTATAGATCTTTGGGCAGCATCGTCTGTTCAAAGCATCGTAACTGCACGCGAAGCTGTGAATCTTTTCAAAATCAAACCAGCAATATCTTCAGGGAGGGTAGATCCAAAGATCGAGTACTTCTAGAAAGAACCGATAGAGATTCGAACCTCCTGGCTTTTCATCGACTGTAGTGTACCTACAGTGATGAACATTTGGAAGAATTTGAAGGAGATTCGGGGTAGTCTGTAGGCTATTGTGGCTCAAACTTTTATCCTTTAGCTCAATGAGAAGCAGATGAATCCATATAACCCACCATGTTTCTCAGGATCACATTGCTCGAGGCTTAGTGGATAGCATCGTCGACGCTCAGAAAGAAGGCCCTGAGCTCAAAGCCGACTGTAGCCTAGTTTAGCATGTCAGTTAGCATGCTGGTTTGTATATTCTCCTTGTGCTCCTCTAACGTTCCGCCAAAGACTCAAGCGAAGCTACAGTACTTGGAAGAAAATGGTTAGGATTGTAACTTCTAAATAAGTGATAAGAACAATTTACCAAAGTGAGTTTGCCCATTGTGATAACAAAGGGAAATGCAGTTTCATGATGCAAGGCAACACTCCATTCATTTTCTTATCCTGGTTGACTTTATGCATATGCAGGCGTTGTTTACTGGTATATTTGATCCCTCTGATTGGAAGAAACAACATAGAGAATAATCTGTACTCTCTGTGTCTGGAAATTCTCTTCCCTAGCAACATCCATTGCGTACCTTCTCAACTTTTGTCTGGATTCTCACGTTATAAAAGCTTTATATTTAGATGGCTGGGCTTTAAAAAGTATAGCAAAACAAAAAACAAAAACCTACAGAAACTGCTCTTTAGTTATTATTTTTTCGTCATGTGATTTAAACCTCTTTAGTTATTATTTTTTCGTCATGTGATTTGAACCTAATTTAAGAGGTGCTTGTTTCACTTTTAATGGGTGAAAAACATGAATATGTTCTGAGCTCGGCTAGCTGCTAACAGGCTCGTTCAAACTCCTTCTACACAAGCCATTAGATGATTGCGTCGTCTCTTACCCAACAAGTGCAGTCAAAAACTCAACTTTGCGCGATTACGATAATTGCCTTATTTGCTTTGGAAATGCTTAATGCATCTAGAAAACAGACCAACACTCAATCTGTATATTGCATGTATTTGTGGTTTGTTTGTCTACACAAATACTAGAAACACAAATCAGACTTTAGATTAATAATATCAATTATTTCCGAAGACAAGCTCAAATCTGGGTTTCACTTTCTTTCACAACAAATTTATTTCAACCAATCATGTTGCTGTAAATTGGGATCTGTAGGCACATAATTGGTTATTAGGAGTGAACACAAACTCGTTCAGCAGACGTAAATGAAAGAAAGTGGTGAGACAGCTGGTATTGTAGGGACAGCTGGTTGTCCATTAAAGACTTTTTTTCTGATTCATAAAACAATTGAAGATTTTGATGATGACAGTGAGTTCGGAGGTTTAAGTTTGTTTGTCGGCAGTACCGACAAACAAAGGAACAAACAAATGAAGGATAAACAAACAATAAAAATAAACAGTAAGTAACTGTCAGTGAGTTGGATCACCTCTGTCCTCCCCCGGGCTGTCTTCTCTCTCTGTCTGTCTCATTCTCTTTCTCTCTCCCCCTGCTCTCAGTTGCTTTCTCTCTCTCTCTCTCTCTCTCTCTCTCTCTCTCTCTCTCTCTCTCTCTCTCTCTCTCTCTCTCTCTCTCTGTCTCTGTCTCTGTCTCTGTGTCTCTCTGTCTCTCTCTTTCTCTCTCTCTCTCTCTCTCTCGTCCGTCTCCACATTCTCCTCTCAGTGGGCCAATCACAGCGTACAGAGGCGCTTATGGAAATCCTGCCGACACTAACGCATTACCACAATGTGGTCTGACTGTAATACCTGGGACCGGGGGATGCAGTCTGCACAGCACTTCTCTGTAATGCGGAGAGTACAGTTCTACATATATGGGGTATATATTTGTAATATACGAGTGCAGGGGCGTACAGGCTGGTGTCTGGTGCCTCGTCCATAATTTGCATCAAAGGAATGTTATTGTTTCAGATGGTCAGTGTTCACATATCATCCCATTACTTACTCTCAGAGGCTGCCTGCCACCCACCCTCTCGCTCTCTCTTACTTTCTCTCTCTCTCTCTCTATCTTTCTCTCCTTCCACCTCCTCTCGGTCGCTCATGTGAGTAAACGTGTGGGCGGGGACATATGGGGTTAACCCAGTCAGATGAAGAGACCAGTTGCTATCCTTGTGTGTGCAGTGTGTGTGTGTGTGTGTGTGTGTGTGTGTGTGTGTGTGTGTGTGTGTGTGTGTGTGTGTGTGTGTGTGTGTGTGTGTGTGTGTGTGTGTGTGTGAATGTGTGAATGTGTGTGAACGTGTGTGGGTGTTCCTTTGTACTTCTCAAGGTTGGGTGACAGGGTGTTTATAGTTTTTTTCTGTGTGTGATAATATCGCCCTTCCTGTTATTAGATGGTATTATTAGAAATACACCGTAAAGGCGGCACAACGTCTATATCTTTTGAATTTCCCCTGGGGATCAATAAAGTATACATCTCTCTATCTATCTCTATTTATAAAGCAGTCATCGGTAGTGCTCCATGTTCCCCTTGACCCCCCCCCCCCCCCCCACCACCACAGGCATACAAGTACATACACACCCACACAAACACGCAAACACACACACACACACACACGCAAACACAGACACAGACACAAACACAAACATACACACACACACACAAACACAGACACACACACTCACACACACACACACACACACAAACACACACACACACCTCCAGGCTCCAGCTCTCCTACCGTGGGTTTGCGTTTGCAGGAGTGTTACATGGATCTCCAGCCCCCTTTTGCATCAGAGTCAGGGATCACGGCTGAGTCCCTCTGCTAAACCAGGCGTTCACCTTTAAGGTCTGATGTTCAGCCCCCTACACAATCACGCATTCTCGTCTTCTCTCCATCCTCTGGATGGTTGCCGGCCTCCGCCTCCTCATATCGCTGCTTCTCCTGGCTGTAAACCCTGTGAAACCCCTGTCGGGAGCTCTTTCTGCTAAATAAGTTACACGTTTTGTTCAGGCTCATACCTCAGTGATGTAATTCCGCCTCAGGTCTGGGGCTGAATGTCTAATGGGAGTTTCTAAAGAGACAGGCTAAAACCATACAGAGCCATAACAAACAAAACCAAGATTGCTTTTTCCAGCTACGTTCTCTATGTGTATCTAACTTGTTTAGCGAGCCACGCCGAGGGTCGTTTAACGAAACAAACGTCTTCCAACCCTTCTGCTGATTTTAGTCTCACTCTAACATAGGAGACCTTTAAATATTTGATCTCCTTTCTCACTGTTATGCAAGTGAAGTACAATAGTGCAATTCAAAATGTTTTCTCCCTAAGCTTGTTTCAGGGCCGAGCTTTTCGTAATCACCGACCCGCCCTCTTCTGTCTCAGTGGGACTGTTGCTTCTCAGAACTTTATTTATATGCCTAACTTCATTCATCAAACTTTATTCGTCAAACTTTAGATTGTGCTTTTCAATCCGAATGATACCAAGCGTCTGAAAACAGTGGGGGGGGGTTTAACGTGGGGCCAGATGGAACCTCCCAGGGAGATAATGAAATAATGACTTATACCATGCGTAATTGCTGGCACTCATACACTCCCCTTTGACCCACAGCGCCTGGTCGAGTCATAATACATTTCATACTTATTTAGAACAGATTTGTCTTGACAATTATTATTTTCTTCTTCAGCATCTTAGTTATATCTTTATCCCTGTGGCCATTAATTTATTACATAACTGACAACTGGGAGTAATTATATATGCTCAAATGTTTACGTAGATCAAGATCTGGCTCCTCGTTGTCTTGTTGTATACCGTGTGATGTGTAAAGTGCTGTATGTTTGTTCATGCTTCACAGCTGATTTCCCCTCAGGGACAATTACTATTTCTGAACTGGAGGCTTTTGAAAACTAGCAATGTTTAAACATTGATTTTTCCTCAAGAGTTTTCACAACTTGTATCTAAACCCTTCAGGTTTTTCCTTGGGTATAATATAATACTTTATCAAATATATGTATTGCTTTGAAAAGTCATATGAACTCATCATTATATCTTGTGTCTATTCACAGTTCGGAAATGACAGTCGACAGTCAGAATTCAAGGAATTTAATAAACAAACAATGTTTTACTAAACACAATGTTTTACTAAACACAATATTATCGTGGACAAACCTATTTAACCGAGGCCAATGCAATTATGGTTGCAGTCCAGTATTTGCACTACTTGCTTTTTTCCTTCATGTCTCAGCTATAAGTCATTCAAAGGAGTAGGTCTGTTGGATAACCGTGATCTTTCACACGTTGGTCAACGGAGTCAATTGAATGAATGAATGGAATCCAAATCGATGGAGAGAATGAAACCTACAGTTACTCGAGAGAAAAATGCTGCCAACTATTCTACCGTGGCTATCATTCTGCTCCTTTTGAAGGGAGAACTTGCATTAAGATGTGATCCATCATCTCTGTCTCCCATATCTGTCCTTCCTTCTTGTGTAAAAACACTTCTCAGGAACCAAATGATAGAGGCGGTATCACTGTAGGCACTAAAGCAACTTGAGGCGGTTTTCTGAAGTAATCTATAAAAGTAATAGCATATCTGCTAGCAACCGATCGCCGTCTGAAACGACTCAACACAAACCGTTGCGAGCCATAAGCCACAGCTGGCGGCGCCTGGGGCAGCATGGAGCATCATGGGTAGCAGAAGATTTGTCAAAAACGTTCTCATCGAGCACAGTTTTTTATTTATTTTCTCAAGTAACCGATTTGTTCTCGCAGGCATTGATAATGCCATGAATTTCATCAGGGGGAATTCTCAAAACCAGCATGCAACGTGCAACATGTTACATGTAATCACCATGTACCTTCCATTGACTTTATCATAATACGGATGAACATCGACTTTTCTCCCGGCTGTTTACCACAACAAAGGTTTCCATTCATTATTTTTCTCCAACGTAACCTACTTTTGACTGATGATTGTTGAGCTTGTCCAGAATCTGTAGAATCAAATTTCCATTCCATTCATGCTGTGGCCAGGCTGACCTCATTTTTCATTGGTGGGCACTGTCAAAGCAAGTCAAGGTATCAGTTTTTATGGCTGGGCTGCAATGCAAGCTATCAGCATTGCATAATACATGTCAACCACATGCTGATTGTGGATGTTGATCACATGGATGGCTCGTGGAGTTCACCATGTCTGGTCTTGCAGCATTGTATCCAATTTACTCAGTGAGAAATCTTACAGTGTAATTTTAAAGGAAGCCTTGTTTTTTTCCATTGAATTGCCAGGCTCTAACCATATCTCTTGTAATACCATATTCCATTGTCCATGCAATTAAAATGAACTTTTACACTTAATGTTCAACTACACATTACTTAGTATAAGATCACGATTTACTCACTAAGTAAGCTGAAACTGTACTGTAAAAGGAAGCCTTGTTGGTTCCCATGTAATACAGGATCTTACTATATCCCTTGTTATTTCCTTTTTCATGCAATGAGCAAAATCTTTAAGCATGCGTTTCCTGCAACGTTACGAAGTAGGACAATTTGCAAGGTAAACTGATACTGTACTCTAAAAATAACTTTTTTCTTTCTAATCTCAATACCTCATATAGAGCCCATGTATTTCAAATGAGTCATACATATTTCCCTGAGTGCCACATGCTGTCCTTGTTATTTGCAATATCAATATCAGTGATCTAAAAGGGGGAAATATTGTCCAATGTCTTTTTTGTTTGGTTTTGCAAGCTAATATCTTCAAACTAATATCACTAGATAATATCAAATCCGTCACTATCACCGGTCTGCGATCTTAGTCTAGCCGTGTTTACCAAGTGAAGCCATCGGGCAGCACCACTGCTCTCAATATTCCTACACAACAAGGGAATAACAAAGTACCCTGCCCCAAACAACTGTTTAGAAGTGTAAACGCCGTTTATAAGTGTATCAAGCTAGCCCTCCAACAGTAAGAATCAGGGGGGATAAGACTGCAAATAACACAGGTTGAACTTATTTAACATAGATTCTGGGTTATATAAGACAGGTTGACCTGGATTAGCATAGACTGTGGGTTATATAACACAGGCTAAACTGACTACTGATATTTGGACATTGGTGGAACCTACGCCTACTTTTTTCACACACCAAAAAGCGCCATAAAAACGAGTACAGCAGTACTCTTGGTATTTCTGGCACGCCTGATTGATTAGTGAACTCACAATTTATTATATTAAGGACAGCCATCTTATCTGCAGGG